>NC_090908.1:4377605-4511229 GCF_040956055.1 Brachionichthys hirsutus
AGATGAAGAATTGTGATATGAAGACCTGGTAAGACTGAAGGGGCAAAGACCGACTTTGTTAACATAATGTTAGATAACTCTTGGATACTGTTGTGTGGGCTTCCTTGTATGTGGGATTGTTTATTAGTGTTTTGTCTTGGCAGCACTTTGACACACCAGGCATATCAACCCCTCCTTCCCACTGGAAGTAAATACCTGCAACAGAAATGGGACATAGCGTCACATGAATTACATCGAGAGAAGGTGAGGATAAACATGCACTTTGTTTTATCGTACTTCTGCAATTAACTTCTATCCTTCTTCAGTTCCCATAAGCTTATCTACTCAATGCTTAGTGCAAATCTGTGTGTTTTGTCTTCTCTCAAGGTCACATCAACAAAGTCAACTATAAACACAAAGCCACCAAAATCCTATAGTCACCTGTCAGTCAAGCCGAAGAAACTGAAGGTTCCTGTTTTATATGTAATAATTTCACCTCAGCTTACATCGTGTCACATGAGTTGGAGAATGATTATTCAGAAATAGAAATAGAAATAGAAATAGAAATAGAAAGCCTTTATTGTCATTGCATAGTAGATATACAACGAGATTCAGTGAGGAAACTGTCCAGAAAGTGTCAGACTATGCGAAATTAACTGCATATTAAACACATTGAAACACATTAAACATATTGATCTACCATTATTTCAAGGTAGATCAATATCTTGTTAAATCTGTGGTGAGAAAAATAATTTATAATATGCAAATATCACAATTATAGAATGATTAGGCAATGTTTAGTCAGAAGGCTTACTCAAATGTAAATACTGCCTGTATTTCTAATCATATTTTGTTGTATTAAGCTTGAAGAAGAAATGAAAACAAAGATTGAGCGAGAAAACAGTAAGTTGAAGGAGAAGATATCAAGAATCATGAGGACAACTGGAAGAGTCGACAATAGGAATTATTGTGACAAGAAAAGGTTAGTTGAGGTTATGGCAGGGCAACAATGTAATTATATACATGTAAGCCAGGCATCAGGTTGTATTTCCAAGAAAGAAGGGGAATCTTGAAACTAAAAACCCTTCTGTAAAGGCTGTGTTTATTCTTCACTGTAGCCTTGGCAAGGAGAAGCGACAGGTGGAGTTGTTCCGTATCACCAAGGAGAATCAAAAGCTCCTGTATCATCTAAACCAGTGCAAGCCTCACTATAATGTGAGGCAATGGCATGAGGACTGGCTCAAAACACTCATGGTGATGGACAGCATTGCACGTTACCCACGAGGAAGTGCAAAGCTGCAAAAGGTCAACCAGTTTTTCTATTTCTTCTTAATATTACAGCTGTTGTAGTATTGCAGAACATTGACATCCTTAACAGTATAATGCGATCCTTACTCCACAATAAATATTATGTTATATTTTTATTATATATTATTAATGTGTCAATAACAGGGGCAACAACAACCCATGAAAAAGTGCAGTGATTTTGATAAAGGACAAAATACCACTGCAGAGGAAGCCACACACAACCTTGAAAGCAACAAACCCTACTGGAATGGAAAGACTGATGAAAATGAAGAAAGGGGACTGAAACAAGCAAAAGCTGACAGAGTGACATAACCTTCCCTCAAACAAATGTACCTAAGAATTCAATCTCACAACGTACAACTATAAGTCAGCTTTTCATACAACTGAAAACCCTTTGAGTTTTTGTTCCTTCCCTCTCTCCTGAAACACCCAAGCATAAACTCGCAGAGAACGTCTTCTTCCTTTGGCTAAACTATGTTCTGTGTTAGTGCTTGCCTCAAAGATAATACATAGTACCTCTATAATCTCTGGTAATAAATGTATCTAAAATTGTGAAGTATTTTTTTTAGACCACCTGCGATGCATTTTCGAGCGCTATACTTCTGTGGGAGATGTCATTCAAAAAGACAGTGGCAATCTTTTGTAATATGTACCTCTGAAAACCACAAATAAAACACAATGAACAAATGTAAGTTAACAGATGTGGATGCAGTATTTTTTATTACTGTTATTTTACAGTTGCCCATATGTTTAATGAGTCAAAAAACGTTGTACTTAATACGGAACTATAAATCCAGTAGGTGTTTCCTTACGGCACAAAATTACAGAACACCAGCTACAGAGAGAAGCCGCGGATTTGATCATTTGATTTTACGCAGCTAGCGAGTCGGCGAACACTTGGCACATTGATTGTGCTTCCTAGGATGACGCGCTTTTTATAGCCGGTATAGTAATTAAACGGGTCAAAATGAACCTCGACAGGCTTCGGAAGCGGGTCCGACAGTACATTGACCAGGTAAGAGATAACTTCCTTGAGACTACGTGCTGCTAGCTAGCGCTAGCTTCAGAGCTAACCTGGCATCAGTGGGAACAAACGCCCATAGATCGCCGGCCAGACTACCGAAATGCTGTTATTGTGGTAAGACACTCGTAACTAAAGCATATATATAAATAAAGAGCGTGTCTTTTTGTTGTGTGTGTTCCCAGCAACAGTATCAAAGTGCTCTGTTTTGGGCCGACAAGATAGCATCCCTTTCTCATGGTAAGATGGTGCTGTATGTTCTGTATAGTAATAGCCGGACGATGCTATCGCTTATATTACCTAAAGATATGAATCTGTTTTATTTGACGGGAGAATGATCCTCTTTTGTTCTGTGCATGCTATGTGTAGCACTGTAGCGTAATAACGGGGGATAAAGCCATAGCCACGACCACACAAAGCTATGGTGGTCTTCAGTGATACTCTCTGACGTCATGGTGGTCTTGGGTGATACTCTCTGACGTCACGCGGTGATGATCGTACCTCTTTGTCTGACACGCAGAGGATCCGCAGGATATCTACTGGCTAGCTCAGTGCCTTTACTTGACCTCACAGTACCACAGAGCCTCCCATGCCCTCCGTTCACGAAAACTTGACAAGGTAATTGCGTTTTATGCCGAGTATAAGTCGACAATACACGGGAATCGCAACTGTATGTGCCGCAGGGGAGTGAGTCAGTCTTTCTGAAGCTCAAAAAACAATGTGAAGGGTTTTTGTTGTATTTGAAATGTCCTCCTGCTGCCTGCAGAGGGTCCTTTATGTGTAGTGAGATGTATCTGTCTATATATTTAGAGATAATGATCTGTCTTATTTCTGTCTGTAGCTTTGAGTAATGGCTGTCTTCTTGCACACAGTTTTATGGTGCTTGTCAGTATCTCGCTGCTCGGTGCCATGTAAGTAACTGGAGAATCCATTCTAGGACGGGTTTAATTTACAAGTTATAGTCAAGAGAATCCACTGAGACATCTTAATGTTTTGTCTAGTATGCTGCCAAAGAGTTTCAGCAGGCTTTGGACATCCTGGATGCAGAGGAGCCCGCTAGTAAGAAGCTTCTAGACAGAATTGAGAAGGAGGACGCTGGAACACCCGGGCCGGCTAAGGATTGGGACATGTCCCCTGCCTCTGTACGTTTTATAATAACAGAAAGTAGTATGATATTGTGGACATTGGCTTAAGACTCAGTTTCTTTTCCCCTTTTTCATCTGTGAAAAAAAAACAATCAGATCAACAGCTCCATCTGCCTCCTGCGGGGTAAGATCTATGATGCAATGGACAACAGGCCATTGGCCACTTCTAGCTACAAGGAGGCCTTGAAACTTGATGTCTACTGCTTTGAGGCCTTCGATCTTTTGACATCACACCACATGTTGACTGCACAGGAAGGTGAGGCTGTGGAAATGGTGACGATGATTCATTTTCCCCTCAAATTATATACATTTATAGAGTGCCAGCATATGTGAAATGTGTTGATCTTATTTCAATAGAGAAAGACTTCCTCGACTCACTTCCGCTGAGTCAACAGTGTACGGAGGAAGAGGAGGAATTGTTGCACTTCCTGTTTGAAAATAAGTTAAAGAAGGTGAGGAGGCTTTGTATTTAGTTTTTATTATCTAATCACTTCTACCGAGAAGATTTAGCTGATTTGTATTTGCTTTAGACAGATTGTTGTTGCATTGTTCAGAGTTGTCAAAAACACTTTGTGAATTGCTTGTTTGAAGCAACTGGATTTCTATTTAGGGTTTGAAGATGTTTCAAATATCATCCAAGAGGCCTCTTGGTGAAGATGCCCACCGACTTTCATTGGCACACTTTTGCAGAGGATGTTACTCAAAATAAACGCCACATCAGAGGAACATTAGAAATGTAGTTCTATTTGTAGCCAGTCCCAGATGCAACCGTCTCTCTTGTCCTTTAATTTGAGTCTGTAGAGCGCCAATTACCAAATAATGCTTTCAAGTGTTGCACACCCTCATTTGTCACTACTTGACTCGTTTTTATTCAAAACTGTTGTCACTTGTGCCGTTGTCTCTTCTCCTCTGCAGTATAACAAGCCGAGTGATTTGGTGATACCAGAGAGGGTCAATGGTCTTCAGGACAACTTGGACGTGGTGGTGTCTCTTGCTGAAAGACATTATTATAACTGTGATTTCAAAATGTGCTACAAACTCACGTCAACGTAGGTGTCTTTATCTGTAATTTAATTGCTTTTATGAATCGCATTCATCAAATTGCTCTTCAAATGATGTAGTGATGCATAAGCAGCTTGTAATGTTTGCCTACATGCACCAGTTAACAGAGACAGACCTCACCACTACATGTGTAGGTCTCCTTACTCTGCAATGTTTCCATAAGACTCGTATCTTATCTGTACCAGAGGAAATGATTTGGTCTAATGCATATTTGTGGCGTCTGTGTAGCGTAACAATCAAATGAAAATCTATTAGGTTATTTATTTATTCTTTAGTAATAACAGATTTTAATGTCTCACATGTATTAACATTGTCATGATTTTCGTTCTTATTTTTTTCACTGTTTAGATGCAGAAGTAGGAATCATTTGTTCTAAGTATGAAAATGCATCTAGTTTCTACGTGAAGCTGTTTATTATGCAGACTTTTCCAATTTACCTGCTTTAAAAAACAATGTGCAGCATAATTTAAAGCGGCTTGGATATCGTATCCTAGGGTGATGGTTAAAGATCCCTTCCATGCCAACTGCTTACCCGTCCACATCGGAACTCTGGTGGAACTAGGAAAAGCAAATGGTAAAATGACCCCACCCCCACCCCCAAGACTGCAGAGCTTGATTGCCTGGGTCATCTGCATAATCAATAACGTGTTAATTTTGCTCAGTTGTAACTTTTCAATCCTTCTTTCCCTGCAGAGTTGTTTTACCTCTCGCACAAACTCGTAGACTTGTATCCCAACAATCCAGTAAGTTTTGCTGCACAGGTGTTACGCTATGTTTACACATTTTGCAGTGTGTTTTAACCACATACAAACCTTTAACCAGGTGTCTTGGTTTGCCGTTGGGTGCTACTATCTAATGGTTGGCCATAAAAATGAACATGCTCGGCGTTACCTAAGGTTTGTATTTGCACCCTCAGAAGGGGAAGAGCGTCCTGTTTGAGGCCACATTACGGGCCGTTTATATTTAGCTCGAGTTGACCGACATATTGTGTCTTGTATTTCTCCTGTAGTAAAGCCACCACGCTGGAAAGGACTTATGGTCCTGCCTGGATTGCTTACGGACATTCGTTTGCAGTGGAGAGTGAGCATGACCAAGCTATGGCTGCCTATTTCACTGCTGCCCAGCTGATGAAAGGGTAAGGACAGCAGTCCTCACCTCATTATGTGTGTCAGTTTAATACAGATTTACATTTTCTCCGGTCAAAAACATAATTTGGGAGCTTAAATTGAACAATACTTCCTTTGACAGTTTTTATACACAGGTAAACACAAACCGGAATGTGAAGATATACTTTTATATCTTCACCTACATTGCGGGGTACTCCTTAGAAATTGTAAGAACCTCATGTTGAAGGGTAAAGTTAAATTGTGATTTAGTGGAAAATTCCTTGATGACATTTTCTGGGAATGTTGCCAGGAACAGATGATTATGGTACATTTTGTTGGAGATCCTGGATTATGGATCACTTTGATATCTTTGTTAACATTGCAGCCAATGGAGCTTCAAAATGCGTTCCTCAATATCTCGGTTAATTATTGACCGATGTTTATGGAATTTGACACAGTCATGTAGGGTGGAGATCTCTATCTCGCCACTGATTTCCATCTGGATTCCATTTGGATTGCGCATATTATCTCGATCTCCGGTCCAGAATGCGGTCAGGACGAAATATTACATATTAACATTAAAACTCCATTTGCGGATTCAAAAATCAGTTAAAAATACACATCAACTCCGATTCAACTTTAAGATTTACTTAATCAAAAGAGTGTGTGTTCTGTTCTACCCTCTATTCAGGTGCCACTTGCCCATGCTCTACATCGGCCTTGAGTACGGGCTGACCAACAACTCCAAGCTGGCCGAACGCTTCTTCAGCCAGGCGCTTAGTATTGCTCCAGAGGATCCATTTGTCATCCATGAGGTGGCAGTCGTTGCCTTTCAAAACGGAGAGTGAGTCATGCAGTCACACGTGCATACAACGACACTACTTTGACAAGGGTATCAGCAGGTGGTAATTGTTCTCGTTTTATTTTTAGGCTATTTTTTGTTGGTTAAGATGTCTTTTGTGAGTGTGAACTGTGTATGCTGTTTTTGTATTGGCTGTATTAGAATTCTACAGCCAAGATTATATATATATATATCTTGTATATTATATATTATCTTGTAGTCCTAAAAATGACACTAAGGTTTCACACCCTGATTTGTGGATTATTTCAACGCAAACTCGAAGCGCTGTTAGAAATTCTATTCACATCCTCTGTTGTAGCTGGAAGATGGCAGAGAAGTTGTTTCTTGATGCAATGGAGAAGATCAAAGCCATAGGAAACGAGGTAACAACTTATTTATTAAATGCAAAGTATAAATGTGACAAATCTTCAGAACATGACCATTGTTTTTTTGCAATTATCTTATGATTTTTTTCATGTATTTGTCTTTAAAATTAAGGTCACTGTGGACAAATGGGAGCCTTTGTTAAACAACTTGGGTCATGTGTGTAGGAAATTAAAGTAAGTATGAAGCCAATTCTATTTTGCAGTTTGTTTTAATGAATGAGCAAACTTGACTCATCCCAATACAATAGTGGATGCTAGTATTGTAGCTCTGGTGCTTTGTAAATGGGAGGGTGAATATAGTCAGTCCTTCAGGAGTTTACTTTGGAGTAACTCGACTACTTTCTTCATTCCCCTTATTAGTTTTTTTTGTGCTGTCCTGTTATGAATAATATTCAAAGATGTGCTCAATCCAAGTTTTGTTGCAGTCGTCCATCATAGGTCGGACGCTCATCCAACATTCATGAAAAGCCCTTGAATGAATAATGCACGGCCAGCACTTAGTAGTTATAAGGGTATTGTACGGTGTACTACACAAGTGATGAACGTTTATTATTTTGTTGTGTTGCAATCTTTGCCCGCTACATCTCAAACCAACCTCGGGGGTCGCTACACGCTTGTCAAAATAGCTATTGTAACCGAGGTCTTTCCTACTTTGGCTGTAATCGTCTGCTGAAATGATCGTCTTTTATATCTGTGCCTTTCTCTGTCTCTGAAAACAATGAGCTCGACTCCATCTGCGATTATGAATGTAGGGCTGTGTAGCAGTGGAAGGATCCTCCAGGCGTTAATGGCCCTTTTTTAATACGTTAAATATTTTCTTTGTTTTGATTTTCTGGTCACGACACGATTATATTAGTTTGTACCTGTGTCGCTGACAAACTCGGTGTCTGTCAGCGTAATCATGTCCAAAATGGAGGACATGTTTGTTTATTGTCACTCAAGTTGTCTGCTACAAAGCAAATTCAGTCACTCCCGTCATTGGCGCTCGAATCATCTTCAGACTTTAATTACATTTCCATATTCCATTAAATAAATGTTGCATTCACTGTAGAGCATTTAATAGTTTTAGCCTCATTTTGCTAACTGCAGCCCCGACCGTGTCGAACTGAAGGAATCGTTATTTTTGCCTTGTTTTATATCTTGCTATATATTAGAAATTTAATTGGTTTGCAGGAAATGCCTTTGTATGTTTACTCTGTTTACATATGTAGTGCAAGTTACCATGGTAATACCCCAGTAAGAAGTTAGCCGCTGAGGATCAGCTCTGTATCCTGTGTCTTAGTACGGCTTTCAGTTCTACATGCCGGCAAAACAATAGCAGCAAAAAGATCTTGACTCACAAGGAGTGATGGATGTGCTGTTTGTACCTGAACTTAGATTTTGCTAATCAGAATATTAACTGTTTAACTTGTAATCCATAAAAATAATAAACAGCCTGTATGAAGGCAAGTTCTTTATAACGGCACACAATGCCTGGATGACACCTTTTTAAGATGTAGATGTAATTCCGTTCCTCGCCTGTAGATGGCATGGTTGTTGCTCTGACAGCAGTTTTTCTGGGTGTATCAAATCAAGTACTGTGGTCTTGCACATACAGTACTGTTACTTGTGATATATTTGTATGTACACAAAGAAAAGTCCCAGCTGGAAATGAAATCTGAACCTTGCTGTGAACAGTTCCATCTGAAATGTACTTTATGATGAGATGCACTTTGGAACACATCTGCAAAAGCTGCCTTTAAGATTTTCTATTCTGGTGTTTCTACAGAAAGTATGACCAGGCTTTGGAGTACCATCGTCAGGCTCTGGTGTTAATCCCTCAGCATGCCTCCACCTATGCTGCAATAGGATATGTGCACAGCCTCATGGGCGACTTTGAGAGTGCCATTGACTACTTTCATACGGTAAAGTGAATTTTCTTCATTCTGTTTGAGTTAATTTATTGCATAAAAACAGTGAGTATTGAACATGAACACTGCAGGGGCATTTAATCCTCCTCTGAGAGGGAAAGACATAAGAGGAGTATCATGGAAATCAGTGCTTTTCAGCAAGAGCAAATTCGTTTACGTGAAAGGTTTTTTTAATTAACCAACAATCACTTTGTAAAATAGAAGAACACAGGAGATCACAAGACTTCTTAGGGTCAACGGTCTGTTTTTAGATTGAATTAAATGGTACTCATAGCCATTAGACCATAAAACATGTGCAAGGGCTGCAAATTCCATTACCTCACATTGTATTATTATTTAGAGTGTTTATTATTCACCATGAAAACACACATGGATCCATTCGACTTTTGGTATAGAGAAATAATTGGTTTGTAATTGTGTGTGTGTGTGTGTGTGTGTGTGTGTGTATATATACACACAACCTTTCAAAAGTTTTTGAAAGTTAATTTTTTCCCCAATGATAACTTTAAACTAATCAGAAATACACTCTATACATCGCTAATGTGGTAAACGACTATTCCAGCTGCAAATGTCTGGTTTTTGGTGCAATATCTGCACACAGTCGGTGCATCGAGGCCCATTTCCTGCAACCATCACTCCAGTGTTCTAATGGTACAATGTGTTTGCTCATTGCATCAGAAGGCTAATGTTAGCAAGCTGAAAACAGTTCAGCTGGTTGGAGAAGCGATGAAACTGAACTTCCTTCGTCTGGGTGACCCCAAACCTTTGAACGGTTGTGTGTGTGTATATATATACATTTTATGACACAAACCATTAAGGGTTGAGACATTGTTTTTTTATTTTATTGTTGCATGAATACATGAGGGCGTTGTCTAAGAAAATCTTGCATCTGCTTTCATTGGTTGATGGATATTTTTCAACAAATAAGAAATGCTTGAAGCTGATTTGGTTTCTTTTCATGCAGGCACTTGGACTTAAAAGAGATGATACGTTTTCTGTGACGATGCTCGGTCATTGCATTGAGATGTACATCGGTGACACAGATGCCTACATAGGTAGGATTACAGCGACTACACTCTGGTTGAAGAAAGATGGTTTGAAGTGTTAAGTGTTTAGTAGTTACAAAGTCTCAGCTAGGTAAGAATTCAAGTTTAGTAGTAGTACTTGATGTTGTCAAATTTCTTCTTGCCCTGACAGTATGATATTGTAGTTATTACATATGGAAGAGTAAATCCCTCAGATTATTCTTTACAAATGACAAACTTTGAGAATAACTTGACCTTTTGCAGAAAACGAAAACTTCCAAATCCAAAAGAATCTGTGCTGAGATACTACGAGCCTCGTCGGCCATACATTTCCTTTTGTGACTGATATCTCTCGTTGGTTTCCACCCAGGCACAGACATCAATGACAAGGTGCGTGGCAGCTTGAACACTCCAGCGCTGATGAAGATGCTGAACACAGCAGAGCCCGGCGACCTTGTAGCCGCGCCGAGGTTGGAAGACACGAGCATCGCATCCTTGGAAACGCCACTGCCCAATCAGGACAAGATGATGCTGGAGACCCCCCTGCGGCTGTCGTTAACCCTGGAGTGTGACATGTATGAGAGTGATGTGATGTTAGACACCCTGTCAGACACCAGCACGTGATCTAATCCCGCCAGGAGGGAGGACCTAGCAGCAGGTTGGTGGAGGTGCACGTCCGAGCCCGGGACGACTGTCGTAAACCAAAGGCTGCCTGGGGATCCTCCCTCTTGTGCATTGCATATAGGAATGCCATTGTGAACATGAACACAAGCAAGAGAGGTCATTTGTTTACAGCACTTGCTGTGCAACATGAGTGCACTTTGAAAGGGGAATTGACGTGAGCATGGGCAGGTCTATAGTGCCTGCTTGGGGTTTGGACCCTGGGTTTAGGCTGAAGATGCTGGAAACGTGGCCCTCTGACATAAACCAAGGCTGCGCACCTCGCCTCACATCACGAAGACGACAGCCACTCAATCCTGCCTGTGGCAGAAGCCTCTGTTGCTGAACCTGTGGATTTACGCCTTGAATAAAGAGCTAGTAGTTTCAGTCGAGACCTTTCTTGTCAATTCTTATAATATTCCATGCAGTTATTTTAAAACGTAATATCTGCTACTTTGTTTCTCCTTTCTTGGTCTTTTATATTGTATTTGCTGTTGATCATCAAATGTGTCAGCAAAATCCTCGTTAGGTTAGAAATCTGGTGTTACCTTTTAATAAAATACAAAATATACGGAAAGATCAACGAAAATCATCCAGCAGCATAAAATGCTAGCGTGTTTATACAATTCTAGATGGAAAGATGATGCCAGAGGAATGTGTGCTGGTGCCAATAGTGGGGGGGGTGAGCTGATGAGTCATACGATGAAGGGTTTGGATTGTTCTCCAGAGCATATATCAATTTTATGGGGAAAAGTAGTCGAGACTAAGGACAGAAGTAAATGTGAGCAGCAGTTTGGCTTCATGCCGAGGAAGAGTGCCACAGAAACAATGTTTGCGTTGAGACCAGCAATGGAGAAGCACAGGGAAGGTCAGAAGGAGCTGCGTTGTGTCTTTGTAGATCTAGAGAAGGCCAATGACAGGGTGCCCAGAGAGGAGCTGTGGTACCGCATGAGGAAGTCTGGAATGTCAGAGTCGTTCAGGACATGTAGGACAGCAGTGAAGTGTGCAGTAGGAGTGACGGGGGAGTTTAGTGTGGAGGTGGGATTTCACCAGGGTCCAGCAGGTAGAGGAGAATCTAGAGAAGTGGAGGTCTGCTCTAGAAAAGAGAGGAATGAAACAAGTACATGTGTGTGAATGAGAAGATCCCAGGAGGGACAGTGGAGTTAAAAGGAATGGATGTAACGAAGGTGGGTTACATCCAGTGAAAATCACAACCCCCCCCCCCCCCAAGTCAGCTCCACTTTCTTTGTTTTATGTGTGTCGCACCTGTGACAGCGTCCGCCCGGTATTGGGGCAAAAGTCGTGACGAGCAAAGAAGCTGTCTTTTCATAGATTTTATCGCGATATTACTCCACTCTCGCGAGAACACGACACCGACACGAACGAGCTGGAGATGGAGAGAAATGAGGTCTGAAAAGGACCAAATGACCGTGGCCAAGGATAAAAACGTCGAGATACAATTTAGAGAGGTCGCGGGGGAGCAGGAGTGTGTTTCCGGTATACTCAAGCAGAAAGAAGAGAAGAAAGAAGTGTTTACCAAGGTACACGTCTGTCCGAGTGTTTCCGCCGGGCGCTAAACAAACATGGCGGAGCGTGGCGGGAGGCGGGAGGCGGGGCGGCTTCAGCACCGCGGACAGCGACGTGAGCCTCTCAGCTGCACCGCCCGTCATGTTGCAGCTCAGATTTCATTTGCGTCCTGACGTGCGTTTCGTAAACGATGTTAGTGAGCTGAAAATGATTCCCCAAAAACATGTAATGCTGCGTTCAGGCTCCCACACCCTCATTCCCACAGCAGGGAAATGGGTGCCGAGCGTTTGTGTCAGCAGCACGGCAGGTCATGTCTCCTCAGTGGCGTCTTTACCGGCAGGAACGTGTCTCATGTTTAGCCGATGGGTCGATCAAGCAGTGAAGGATTGTGTTAAGAGTGCTTAAAGCCATATGACGTAATGACGTCTTCCTTGCAGTGGAATAAAGAAGTGATGGCGCTAAAAGAGAGAGAGAGAGAGAGAGAGAGAGAGAGAGAGCCTCGTTGTAAGCCCCCTCGCTATGTAGAATGACGTTTCTATGTAAACAACACTCGCTTTTCCTGCTCCCCGCAAACGTCTCACTTCCGCGTCAAACAGTAACAGGAAGTTAAAAGTGAAGTAAAGTCTTTTGGGTTTTGAAAGATCATAAATCACTCATGCTGAGGACTACGCCCTGTTTTACTATTTCCTTTACATTCAAACGTTCTCTGTACTTTGAGCATCATTCGAGATGCATCTTCCCAAAAATTCTTCCTTATATTTAATATATTTTATACGCAAGAAGCTTTAGAATCTGCACTACGATTCAAATGAATGTTCTGTCAGTCTGAACTCGACTAGAGTTTAATAGCTGAACCATTCCTTTAATTATTGATTGTCTGAACGGCCTGTTTTAATGAATGAACACCAAGTGAGTGACTCCTTTCAGGTGGTGCTTCGAAGACTTCCACCCAACTTATCAAAAGAGCAGCTGGAGGAGCAGCTCAGTCCACTCCCATCCTATGATTATTTTGAGTTCTTTCAAGCTGATCAAAGGTAATCATGAACTCTTTTACCGAATCAATACATGATTTATACTATCTTAAAATGCTTATTGCAGAATGGTTATGGTTTCTCCCCATTTCTTTTTCCGCAGTCTTTACCCCCACCTGTTCTCCAGAGCATATATCAATTTTAAAAACCCTGAAGACATCCTGCTGTTCAGGGACCGATTTGATGGCTATGTCTTCATTGACAACAAGGGTATTGCTTCATATTGTTTAATCTCAGTTGGCTTTTGTTCCTAGTATGTTGGTGATGAACAATCTGTTCCGCTAGAATAAATGCAAACAAATCCGTTTGTTTTGTAGCTGCAGGCTGAATTTTATGCACGCATCATCTGGCTGCTAGTTTGTTAAATGTTTTTTTTTATCTCAATATTTGCTCAGGTCAGGAATATCCTGCAGTGGTTGAGTTTGCCCCCTTCCAGAAAATATCCAAGAAGAAGCTAAAAAAGAAAGATGCCAAAACCGGCAGCATCGAAGAAGGTACTGGAGCTTGTAAACATATTCGTGTTTATCGATTTAAGATATACTTAATTCTATTGGAGAAATATTTTGGTTATTGCTTTGAATATTCACGTTGGTAATTAAAATCTCTCAGATCCAGAATATAAACGGTTCTTGGAGAATTATTCCTGTGATGAGGAGAAGTCTATGGCCAACCCTGAGACACTGCTGGGAGAAATAGAGGCCAAAACCAGAGAGCTCATCGGTGTGGTTCCAGATACAGAGACAATTATTTCCCTGTCAATCACATAATGAATGTCAGTATTCAGATATGTCTAAGACGCTACTTTCATTCTCCCTTTGTCATGGATTCAGCCAAACGGACAACACCACTGTTGGAGTACATCAAAAATAAGAAAATTGAAAAACAGGTCAGAAAAAGAAATACATCAAAGCGAAGACAATAGCTTCACATTGTGGTAAAATAGAAAGAATCTTGTCTGATTTGCTGCATATTTATTTACAGAGAATAAGAGAGGAGAAGAGAGAGGAGAGGAGAAGAAGAGAGCTTGAAAAGAAACGGCAGAGAGAGGAAGAAAAGAGAAAGCGGCGAGAGGAGGAGAGGCGCAAAAGGAAAGAGGCAGAGAAGCAGAGGAAACTGTCTGAAAAAGACATCAAATTTAAGGTAAGTGTGCAAGTAAAGAGCTTCACAGGATCTGTTGGAATGGTGAAGCTCGTCTTTGTGGATTCTATTGTCTTACGTTATTTCTGCAATGCTGTAGCTCCTGAAGAAGAGTGACAAGGATGATGATGCGGACTCAGACCGAATGAGGGACAAAAGTGACGTTGGGGAGACAGACAGAGGAAAATGGGAGAAAGCTGGAAGCCAGACGAAGTCAAAGGACTCCAAAGAAAAGTAAGCACTGCGGAAGCTTCTCTGGAGCAACTTCCTGTCCCCGAGTGTCGAATGAAACAATACAAATTTGGTACCACTTATTCATTTCATTTACTCGAAGACAGTGGCTGATCTAGAAAGTAGATTAATTCTGCAATGCAAATAAAGTAACTTACAGCACAGATCTTAGTTTTCAGGTCTAAATGTTTCTTTAAACGAAGACAATGTCACGTTTTACAAACTTCAGGTGAACTGATAGGAAGTATGTCGTTTACTTCTCACCTATCGGTGAACTCATTTTAAAGGCGAATAATCATCTGTATGTTACGGTAGAGGGAACTTCCGTGATCACAACGTTTCTGGTAACCATGAATTTCCCAACTGTGCAATCTCCACCCTGACCAGCAGAGGTCAGCAGGAGAGCGACAAAGAGCAAAGAGAGCAACACGGCCGCAGACAGAGAGAAAAAGATCACAGAGTCAAGGATGAGGAGAGGAAAAGACAGCGACACCACTATGAGTTTGAAAAGTTCATGCGCCGCAAAGATGAGACTAAATGGGGGAAGGGCTACTGCCAGGACCGAGCCAAGAAAGAGGGACACCATCATGGCTATTCGTACTGTCCCGACAGCGGAGACAAACTGGGACAGGAAGATATGGATGACCTGGGTAACAGGAAGGAGCGCCTCAGAAACAAGGTGAGCGAGAAGGTGAGCATGAGCTGACAGGAAACTCATTTCTTTGTCTTTTGTGATATACTGTAGATGTCTTTGTGCTTTTTTGATGTTGTCCTTCTGGTTGTCTCAGAGGAACAGAATGTCTTTGCTTTCAGTGTTTTTACACAATGAAGAGAAATGCCTTGATCTATTACTTGAAAATCTTAAAGCCAGCATAAAGAAGCATTCCATTTATTCGTATGTAACCGCATCATTGGATGCGCAAAAGATTCATAGAAACTCCACAGTATTTTTTTTTTGTCACATGAAAATAGCAGCGCGTTCCTTTCTGTCTGAATTTATGCCCATCTTTATTTAAGCAGTAATAAAAACAAAGAGATAAAGTGCAAGCATCATAAATGTCTCGGGTGACACAGCTGGACTATATCACATTTTAGACAACTGGTAGTTATGGCGTCTCCCATCAGCACTGATTACAGCAGTAGTCGTCCGACACATGGACCGTTATGATCTGTGATGATGTCATCATGTGGAATGACAGCCCCCTGTCCAATCAGAGTTGCTGCTGACTCTGGAAGATGTTCACTTTCACCCACTAAACCAGGCATGGGCAAACCCAGGCCCGGGGGCCATATGCGGCCCGTTGGTCTTTTTAATCCGGCCCGCCAAACTTGTCCAAATTATATCATTAAATAAAATTGTATTATAATTAAACCTCATTCATTTGACCTTTTCCCTGTAACGCTACCTGTAAAAGGCCAAATCCTTTAATGCAATAGCTTTCATGTGTCATTTATATTAGCTCACACAAACACTCCTTCCATCTGTTCTTGGTCCGGCCCCTCTGTCAAATTTTAGAACCTATTGTGGCCCACGAGTCAAAAAGTTTGCCCACCCCTGCACTAAACACTGGCAATTCCAGAACCTTGATGCTATTCTCATCCAATCTTGACATCCAATGACCGCAAAAAGAGTTTAAATCCCTCAGCTCAAAACTGCACTATGCCTTAGATGAGTCCTTTTTTTGTTCGTACATGCCTGTTGTCAGTGGTCGACCGGGGCACAGGTAATCTGTTGTTGTTCCTGTCCCACATCGTAGCAGCGTGGACACATGCCAACCGGGGAAGGTGAGAAATCTATGACGTTACAGGTGATGTGTGGATCTATGAGGTCCACACATCAACAGAAAGATCCAACCATTTTACCAGATCACTGCTGGAGATGAAGGGCTAGTTAGATGAATGGAATTTTTCCCAATGTATGAAACCGAAAAAATACAAATAAAATGTTTGAGTTTTAAGCAAGTTCACCAGGTCTTATCTTGTGTGCGTATTTCAACAAATCTTTATAGCGAGCTAACACAACTGAAGCGGACGCGGCAGAATGGCTGAAACACACTGAGAATGCTGATCAGTGCTGAACTTCTCTGCAATGATGGATTGTTTCCTGTTGTGTGACGCTTGGGTCTCCATGTCCCGGCTTTCTGCTCCGTCTGCAGGATCGTCCGGCCATGCAGCTCTACCAGCCGGGTGCACGCAACAGGAAGCGCATGAGTTCTGCAGGCAAAGGCTATGACTGCGTACCTGCGGGCCACTCACCTGAACCTGGCACAGACCACTGCTACGAGGTCATCACTCTGGCATCAGGGGTGGAGAAAGAGTTCGAGAAAAGCAAAGATGAACAATGAGCCGTCTGGATGTTGTAAAAGGATTAGTTGGATATCAATTAACTTAAAAAAAACCCCCCAATGTACTCAACTGAAAGGGAGAGGAGCTTAAAAAGCAAACAGCAAACCGATCTGCATCGGATGCAGTAAAATTGATAACATTGAATGTTTTTTTGTAAATACTAAATATTTTATCTGTCTCACTGGTACGTAAAAAGGCATCCTGAGGGCATGTGCTGAATTATATATTCATTGAATAAATAAAAATACAGACACCAGGGGCAAACTACTGCGGTCACTTTTATAATAGCACAACTCTCATCTCACACATTACTGTTGTGGTTAAAATTCAAACATTGATATTTTGATAGCATTTTAATCAATCCTGTGGCTCGCTGGTGGTCAGTTTTATGTAAGCTTCCTCCATTAACAGGAAGCAGTCCAGAACCAGTCCTTGTGATCGTCTCATCTTGTTCCTATAAAAGGCAGCTGATGTTTGACCGTTTGAAGACGGCGCCTTTATTCTCTGCAGCGCCTCTTCTTTCTAAGCCTTTGTGGATTCTTCTAAACCTCAATGTCTGCAGAAATCCTACAGATTTTATTCAAACAAACTGAAGCTGAACGCGCAAACAGAAATTTACGAGTGGAAATCCTTTGTGTGTTTGTCATCATGAAGGTTAATGAAGGGAGAGGATTAGAGTTGTCAGGTTTTACTTCTTTGTATGAATCTTTTTAAATTTGATCCATGTAAGGTCATACAATTGACTGAATGACATGTTTGTGAGCAACACTTTGTACAATGATTAACCATGAGCCACAAAGAACATTTGTATAAAGTATTTCCGTTAAATAAAGTAACACAGTTGAAGCAGATAAACGACAGAATACATTTTCTATACTGGGCATGTTTTCTACTGACTCTCGGCTCGATGTTATGGAAAAGACACAAACATTGATGAACTAAGTCTATCGTACCTCGTGTAACGTGTTCTTTCAGCTGTAGAAGAATAAAGTTCCTCAATCATAAGTTACTGTGTTTTAGACTTTGTGGTTGTCCTCTGACGGTTTGGGAAGGGCAGCACTCCCCATTGCACACAAGAGACAGCTATGAGTCAATGACAGCAACCATGACGACACAGTAATACCACAGCATGTGGCTATACGACATTCAAGCAGAGTTGGACACGGTCTTCCATCCATCCATCCATCCATCCATCCATCTTCTACTGCTTATCCGGGGCTGGGTCAAAGTCTCAGCAGGAATTTTCAAACCTCAGTTGTTTAAAATATTAGTTGTGATCACAATGATACCTGAAGGCAGACTTCTGTAAGTCAGAAACAAGCGTGTAACAGCCCCTCAAACTGTCACCCACATGAAGCAGAACAATCGTAATCAACAGGAAGCCAACAGTAAGCCAACACATCCCGTCAGAGTTCAAATCTAGTGCGCTTGCTTCACTTCAAAACAATTTCATGCAGCACTTTCAGACATAAAGGAGCGTACTCGCCAGCTGAGACAATTCTTCTGATGCTTTAAGCAACATTTAATAGATGCAATTCTAACCTGACCTACGGGTCTCGTACGTAATCACTGCAGCGATATACAATAAGTACATGTGAAAGAAAGTGACACTGGTTGACGAATATGAACCCTAAAGACTTTCCCCAAGTGTGGACTTATAACTTGTATTCCCCTCTGGTTTCAGTCCTTGTATGAGTATGGAAGAGACTGCAGAGGTCATTTGTGAGCTGCATTTAGAGGAACAGGGTAATTCTGCAGGTAATCGAGATGACTGAATGTGTGCATTCACCATGCTGTGACCACATGGGGAGTCTGCAGCATCTGCCTGCAGGGCTTCATTTCATAATGTGGCTGTTATGGCTTTTGGTAGGATAAAATTAGTCACATGATCCGTTTTTGCTCTTCCTCTCTCAGTTCCACCGTAGCTGGTTCAATTCCCACTTCATAATCTGCCCCTGCATCTCTAGCCGGCACGCACATACCAGCCAACTCTGCCCGTGTTCATATAGGTGAGTGTTCAACCAACTCTTATATGTATCAGCAATTATTTTGTCAGCTCCATTTAACTTGAACTTTTACTCAACTTATTCAGTGAATTGATTTCATTTACGTGTTGCCCCCCCCCCCCCCCCCCCCCCAAGTACCTGTCACGCACATGTAAATACCACACAGAGGCCATAGGAACGAACTAAATCCTGTTTATTTATTGTGGTTTCTTTGAATTTTAAATGTCAAATCAATAACTGCATGAATTATGTTGGAAAGGCGAGATTACAATATAAGTCTGTTGATTTCATTTTTCTTTGGAATTTGAAAAACCCTCCCATGAACTCTGCTTAAGATGTTTGTTATATTGTCCTTTTGGAGCTGTTTTTCCCAATCATTTTTGGGTCTTCTTGATGAAACAGCAACTCCCAAGAGTGTACTGCGCATGCAAACTATAACACAATGTACTAAAGCCCCGGTTTTACAACCTGACGTCAAAGATTGCATCAGTGATTTGGGCAAAGTTGTGTTTTAGCTGAAGCCTTATGTCTATTATTTGAAGTATTACGAACCTATTGCATGATATGCTGACATTGAACATCACATGTGATATTTCTTTACATCGCAAGACTAATTTTTATAAAACCTTTGCCATGCAGGTGATGTGATCATGTCAGGGAATTCTAGCAGCATCAAGCTGGACAATGCCACCCTGTCCCTCTTTCAGAATGCAGACACCAGCATTGCCATCTCTGTGATCTACATGATCATCACTGCCGTTAATCTGGCAGGAAATGGCCTTTCCATGTGGATCCTCCTCTTCCACACGGCCCCCATGACTGCCTCCATCATCTTCATGATTAATCTCACCCTCAGCGACTTGTCTCTTGGCATCGCCCTGCCCTTTCAGATCGCCTACCAGCTACAAGGTTATCACTGGAAACTGGGACCCAAGATGTGCAGGTATTCTTTATTATATTGTATAAAAAAATAAAAATATGGAGAAGATGGAAATCCACAGAGACTTCAGAGAAAGATTTCAACTTCTTCACCTTGTTTGTATTTTAGCCACTACTTCTACAATCCGCTAGGTGGAGTAGTTTAACATTTTGGAAATCAGACTCATTTCCAGAGTTGCCAATTCCACTTTTCTTAGAAAGAGCACAATTCATCTTCTCATTTTTCACCTAAATCTTAAACTACTTGTTTAGTTGTCATGTTGTTCAAAGCAGTGACTAAATAAATGCAACGATCTCTTCTTCTGTGCATCCACCAGTCTCCTGACCCTCGTCTTCTACAGTAACATGTACTCTTCCATCCTGACTATGATGGCTATTGGAATTGACCGCTACCTGGGCATTGTCAGACCCATGTATTTCCGACAAAGGAACAGCAAGTCCATTGCGGTCATCAGCGTCCTCGTCATGTGGGGATTGGTCCTGAGCATTCTGTACCCCCTGATGACCACGGACCTGACCTACGACATCCCCGAACTCGGGATTACCACATGCTTTGATGTGCTGAAGCTGAATATGCTCCCCTCTGTATCAGCCTGGGCTGGCTTTCTCTTCAGCATGGCGTTCGTCCTCTTCCTCTTTCCCTTCTGCGTGACAACATTCTGCTACGTCAGCGTGATACGCAAACTATCAAGCGATTGCCAGACAGCCCAAAAAGCAAGAGCGACACGCCTGGCCTTCATTGTTCTCCTGGTGTTCATCCTCTGCTTTGCTCCTAACAACATCCTCCTGTTAACCCATTCTGTGCTGAGGCTCTTCTATGAGAAGTCTGTCTACATGGCCTACAAACTGACTCTCTGTTTTAGCTGCCTCAACAGTTGCCTTGATCCCTTCATTTACTACTTTGCCTCCAAGGATTTTAGACAAAAGATGAGACAAATAATGAATCTGCATAGCTTGAGCAGCGCAGACTCGATAAAGTGGGAGAACAAAGAGAGCTTTTACTCCGCACATTGTCCCAGCAAAGGCCAAAAGAACAGCAAGGCATATTTGATGCCAGACACACCACAGCACAAAGAGCTGGAATAAGGAGAACAGCAAGAAAGAGCCAGATGAGAGAGTGGAAGTAAATACGTGTGACAAGAATCACATGTCAGACTCTTAAAGCATCTTTCCTCCCATTCGATTTAACAATTTTAACCACAGAAGCAATGGACATGCCACAGCTGAGTGTCTTTTAAATAAGTATATATTCGCTATGCACTGGTTTCGTTGATCTCGACATCTTTTCAACTTTGAATCATTTCCATTTTTAAGCTCCACCCCTCCTTGTTTTTATTTTCTGATATTTTATATTATTTTATTACTGGTGGATGAGACTGTGACTGATCTTCTAATGGCTGGTTACACTCAACTCAATTAAAGATGGATCCAGATACAAACGGAGTCTTCCATAAGCCACAGGGGAGAAAAAAAGTGAAGTGAGAGGCTGAAAAATGTTTTTCTCAGGGTTCTCCTGACTTGGCCCCGAGATGCGCTGGCTACACGTCCGGGGTGTACCCCGACTCTCACTCGTAGTCAGGTGAATTAAACACTCTAAATTGTCCTGCTGTGAAGGTTAATGTTGATAAATTGGCGACTTGTCCAGAGTGTACCCCGCCTCCACATCCAGCTGTGATAGACTCCAGCGTAAATCCGTGACCCGTTTCGGATGAGAGGCTGATGACGAGACAAATTACGATGGTCTCGTCTTCAAGAAGATGAATGAATGAACGAATTCGAATCATTGATATCTAATTATTGATTACTGAAGGCGTTATTACGTCAATTCACAGTATTTTTCCCAACTAACATAATTTATTATATCGAAGGCATGCATAAAGTAGTTGTACAGTTAAATTAACAAACTAAATATATATTAGTTTATATATTAGTATTCTCTCACCATCCCATTCTCTGAGGTTTTTCCTTGCTTGATCAGTCCATTAAATTTTAAGGAGCAGTTTCTAACGTTCATTTTGTATTTGAGCACGAATATTAAATCACCTTCACACTTGCTTCTATTTTCTAAATTGACCGATTAAATTGATATATATATATATATAAAAAAAACTATTTCCGAATGTACGCTTCACAGCAACGACCAATAAAAACGCTTCATGTTCAGAAGCGTGCTACGTAATGACGTCATCGTACTGCTAAGCCAATCAGAGACAGCATAGTGCTTTCGCTGACGCGCTCATTGCTCTTCAGTCATCTCAGTCTGTTTCCGGGTCTCTGCAGGTAAGACCGGAACCCACCTTGTTTCAGGGGAACCCCGGCTTTATTTTATTTATTTATTGTTTACCTTCTGCGGCAGTAACGTGTTTGGGTTGCTTTTAGCCTGTCCGTGAACTTCCGCAAAATAAAACCAGCTAGCTAACAGCGGCGAATTGTCCGCGTCGCACTTTTAACATGTTTATTCTCACTGCGGACTGTAAGACAAGGCTGCAGCTAGTGAGTACCTTAATTACAGATCAAGAGAGGAATTACAGTGTCCCAATACATGGAGGTGTATTTAAATTACTTGTTTTGTGCACCTATTTGTCTAAGGCCCCCCTCAGTTAAAAAGTGATTAAGAACAGACAAAGTAAACAACACTACTTTTTAGAAACCGGATCATCTAATCAATAAACAGTGCGAGTTGTCAGCGGCAGAAACCTCCTGGGCTTGCAGCGAAGCCCTAAAATAGGCCTCGTGTATTTGTATCTATTTATTTTTAACTTTGCTTATCTCCTTAGGGGCATTCACAAATGAAACCCGCCATGATGTTAAACCCTGTGTTTAACAAGCTCGCAGGTAAACTGGTTGTCCTGGCAAGTGCTTCTCCCAGGAGACAGGAGATCCTCAGCAATGTGGTATGTTTCACTCCGGCTGATCTAAGAGGGATGTACTGTGAGAGGCAAACGTATTCCTTACTCATTGAGTTTTAGGTCAAATGCCAGAGTTTAAGATTTATCAGCTGTTTACTGTTTCCCACAAGAAAACGTTGAATGAGTGTTTTTCCTAAAAACAATAAAAACATTCTGCTTCTACTGCTGCAGCCCCATTTAATCTCTGTAGAGACCCTTTAGCTGCTTTGGCCTGCTGCAAATGAGATGCATATCTAGGCACCTGCTTCTGACGACAATCCAGAAGAATCTTAGCCCATTCCTGATGAGAGATGTTCTCCATTTCTGACGTGTTCCTGGTTTACCTGGTGCAGCCAACTTCTTATAATCCCACCAGGGATTTTCAAGTCAAACAACTGTGTTGGCCTCTAGAATGGTCCAGGAATTACTCTGGCCCAAACCTTGGTGGACACCGAGGTCTCCTTGCGATTACTGTCCTATTGGAACTTCCAGGAATCGTTTTCTGATTGGATTTCTAGATCCTTGATGGAATCAATCTGACCTTCTGCACTTCATGTTTCCAGTGACAAAGGAAGAAAAGCAGGCATTTCATAGAATCCGCTCCTCCAGACATACTGCTGACCCAAAAGGTCCGGTTTGGTTTCATGGCTCCACAGAACAGCGCCTTAAAGCTTCTGTATCTTATCTTGATTACATTAAAATTTCACAGGACATGTACTATGCAGCCTAAAACAAGTTTGGGAATCGCATCAAGCCAATGTAGGTGTTTTAACAACTTCTGAAATGCAAAGGATCGGCTGTTATGAGAGGAAGTATCCAGGTGCTGAATAAATTAGAGACTGTAGCAGTAAATAAATGAAAATCTGCTGCCTTGAGTCTCTTCACCTGTTTCAATGTGCTTTTTTATATTACAAACAGCTGATAAATCATGCCAATAAGATTAATCTACAATGGACATTGACTTATTTTTGTTTTGAACTCTTTCATGATGCCAACAAAAAATTTACATACTGGGATAAGATGAAAGAACTAAATTACAGCACAGAGGATATAAACACTGATAAGTTTATATTTAAACTATGATTAAATGTCAGATATTCAAATCAAGTATTGACATCCACTTTAAAAGTCCAGTGTGGATTGGAGTGTAATAGATGAGTTTTCTCTCCTACATCTCAGGGCTTACGGTTTGCAGTGGTTCCGTCCCGGTTTAAAGAAGACCTCGACAAGAGTCTCTTCAAGGTGCCTCATGAGTATGCTGTTGAGACAGCCAAGCAGAAGGCGCTGGAGGTGGCCAGGAGGGTGCTCAGTGTGAGTTCAGCTCCTTATAGGACACCAACCACTCCATTGTCCTTTCAAATTGATGAGACGACGTGTATTCCTTTGCTGTAGCACCACCTCAAGACTCCGGACATTGTCATCGGAGCAGACACCATCGTGGTAAGAGGAAGAAAGTGTGCCCGTTTTATCGGCTGCTTTTTGATCATTGATTCATTTACTCAGGCGATCGATGGCGTCATTCTTGAGAAGCCAGTGGACAAACAGGATGCTTACAGAATGCTGTCGAGGTCTGTGTCCTTTCTATCTTTGCGTTAACGTTACATGGAGAAGGTTTTCCTTTACATCGTGTGTTCTTGTTCCCTTCCAGGTTGAGCGGCAACGAGCACAGCGTCTTCACTGGTGTAGCGATAGTCCTTCACCGTGGGAAGAAAAGTAAGTCGCACCTGAGTGAACGGTGAGGCTTATGGTTGAGAATTGATTCGTACGGCAGTTGAGCCAATTATAGCTGCTGCTAATTTATTCAGGAGGAGGCTGTTTTATTCCTAAACTCTGTTGTCTCAGACGAAGAACCAGATTATCAGGTGTTTGACTTCTATGAAGAAACAAAGGTGAAGTTTTCTGCTCTGTCAGAGAGTATGCTATGGGAATACATCGATAGTGGGGAACCTATGTAAGTATGAACGTTTGACCTTTCAGTGTGTGTGAACGCAATGATATCTCAGTGTTAACCAAAAGCAAGTATTTAAACACTGGAGGTACTTATGCCGACTTGCATCTCTTTGGACTTTGAGTCCCAGTGTTTTACCTTCACAGCGTTCTGCCTCATTTTGCTGAAATCATTTAGGCCCTATATAATATGCAGAGCCAAAGTGTGCAGCATGTGTTGCTATGTAAGTGAACTCAGTGTGTCTGTGTGCCAGGGACAAGGCTGGTGGCTACGGTATCCAGGCTCTGGGTGGCATGCTTGTGGAGTACGTCCATGGGGACTTCCTCAATGTTGTGGGCTTCCCCCTCAACCACTTTTGCAAACAATTGGACCGTATTTACAACCACTGCACATCCTCCTCGGGTCAGGAAAGTTTGACCAACCTGGACCCGCCTGTGCAGTCGACCCACGACCCAAGCTCTTCAGTCCAACGGGACCCCTGCTGCAGCCTTGGGCCTGAAAATACACAGCCCACCCAGGAAAAGCCTTTAGTCAGTCCTGCCTGTAAGGTTAGCTTATATTTTATACCCACATTCACATTTAACATCAGCTTTTTCAATATTTACAAGTAACTGTCTCCCCCTATAGGTGGGAATGAGCTGCAGAGAAAGTGAAGTGGGCGAACATTCCTGCACGGTGGCCAACGTCCCATCTGAAGGTGTCGAAGAGGAGAAGGCTGAGCTCCAGGACTGTGAGAATAAATCATCCCCACTGAGGACCAGAAGACCGGAGGAGGAGTTCAGTGTGGCGGAGAGGGAGGAAAACGAGCCGCAAAAAGAGGACTTGCAGCGAATCATTTCACTGCTGGATGGATTCAAAGCGTCTCAGGTAGTTCCAGAGGACAGGGTCTTCCTGATCAATACGTGATATTGTTTTATCTTGTTGGAACTAAACATGCTAGGAGCTCCTTGGTACAGTTTAATCTACTGAGCGCCTCCCATGATTATCTGTCGAAAATAAAATCTGGATCCAGATAATGAGTTTTGGTTAATTTCTACTTCTCTAAATAAGTGCATTGAAATCAAACGCCTTGATCTTCTCATTTAACTGTCATGAAAATGATGAAACATAGCCTGAAAAATGTTCAAATATTCCTTAAGGAAAACACAAATTCAAATGAATGCAATCTGGCCCTTGGGCAATTTAAAATCACATTCATATAAAGGATGGTTCTCTATTTCTCTTTCCATCTTCCCATTCCCAACATGCTCCAGGCTCTGTTTACTGCATCCAAGCTAAACGTGTTTGACGTGCTGCACAGCAAACCAGGTCTGGATGCAGCCCAGGTGGCCCAGCAGATCAAGGCCTCTGTGAAGGGGACCGAACGCCTGCTGGAAGCCTGCGTTTCTCTGGGACTGCTGAAGAGCAACAGCAGTGAGTCGGCTCTCGTCTGGTCCACCACAAGCACCTTTTCATGCCTCACACAGAAGTGGCCTTTCACAATGAATCTCCCGTGTTTTGCTTTGTCTCTCCACCCAGCATGTCAGAAGGAGGCCTACGAGAACACCGAGTTGGCCACAAGTTTTCTGGTGTCTGATTCATCTTTCTCACTTCACTGCTACATCCAGTACTGTGATAAAAAAATATGGCCTCTGTTCACTCACCTAGAGAGTGCCGTGCAGGAAGGAACCAGCCAGCAGGAGAAGGCTTTCAGCAAGACACCGAAGGATGTAAATCAGGTGATTATTGGCCTCTAGTTGATGAATAAACTAACGTTTTGCAGATGCTATTATCTTCATATCATTTGTTTCTGCTTGAAGGTTTCTGTCTGTAACGGTCAAGATGTCAGGCTGAGGTTCATGAAGGCCATGCACAGCTATGCTAAGGTCACAGCGAAAGCTGTGGTGACAGCTTTCGACCTTTCCGGCTTCAGAACTGCCTGTGACCTCGGCGGTAAGAAGAAAGCCAGAAGGTTGATGCTCACTTCTTAACTATTAAACTGTTTAGCGTGTTGTTGCTTCTGCTTGCAGGATGCACCGGTGCCATAGCTTACGAGCTAACCAAAGCCCACCCTGAGCTGTCTGTGACTGTCTTTGACCTGCCGGCTGTTGTTGAGATGAGTGGACAATTCCGTCCTCTGCAGTCAGACAGCAGGGTCTCATTTGTGGCAGGTGAAGTCATGTATTTTTTATCAAATCACAAACCTGCAGTTTTCTCATTCCGTGCGTCTTCAGTCTGTTTCTGACTAAAATAATGTTTCCCCTCAATAGGAGACTTCTTTAAAGACGATTTTCCCTCTGTGGACTTGTATATCCTGGCAAGAGTTGTCCATGACTTGCCTGATGAAAAGGTCCACCTTCTGCTGAGGAAAATTGCAGATGTTTGCACACCAGGTACAATTCTTAAAGCTCAGTATCATAATTGTTTTATTTGAATATAGATAGATAGCAGATAGCAAATCATTATAACACCTTCAGTCACATTCAAGTGAAAATTGGAAAAGTGCGGAGACATGAGCTGTAACCTCTGTGGCTCTCTGTGACCTGCTAGGCTGTGGAATCCTGCTCAGTGAGGTCTTCCTGGACGAGGACAGAGGAGGCCCGAGCCGTGCGCTGCTCCAGGCCCTCAGCATGAGCGACGGGAGGCAGAGGAGCGCCTCAGAATACAGCCAGCTGCTGAAGAGCCATGGCTTCATAACGACACATGTCAGCCACTCACACAACCTCCTGGATGCTATGCTCTGCATCAAAGCGTGACAGACAACACTGTATTTGAAGGTGTGTTAATATCATATAATCGTGTGTGTTGTTTCTAACCTTGCAGCACAAACTACCCGAGCAAACCGAGCAAATGAATATGGTGGTGCAATTTGTAAATCCCTTGAGTATTTTTCATCTTGTCAGTCAATAAGAGTTTGAGTTACTGGACATGGGAGTTACTTTTTGTTTATATTTCTAACGATCACTGAGGTCTTTGTTGTCTCTGTTGGACGTCAGGATGTGCTGTGATCATAGCGGAGACCATGTTGGAAGGGAAAACGCCATCACTGCTTCACCAACAGAATCTTCTTTCATCTTCTCTGTTTGAATGATGGTTTTATTTAAATAAATGCTGTGAGATCACAATTCAGTGTACAATTTGATTTTTTTAAAATTGAGCATTAAATGGGAAATCAGAAAGTAGGGTGTTATAACATTTTATAAAGTTTTTGAGTGGTATTGTGGTTTCTTTAAACTACTCGCTAAGCGGAGCGTCTTCTCCTGGGAACGCTCCACGTCCAAACCGGAGACTGGTTTCCTTCCAAAAGGAAGGAAACATATAACTGGAGAAAATTATAAACCACGGAGAAATAGAATAACATGCAATTATTTGATTTCTCTTCATTGAACAAAAGCTGATAAGTGTATTGATAAATGATTGATTTCAATTCAATTTTATTTCTTTAGTGCCAGATCGCTACAGAAAGTTATCTCAAGTCACTTTACAGGTGTAGCAGGGAAAGACAGAACCCAACTTGTCCCGCAAGAGCAAGCACTTTGGCGACGGAGGCAAGGAAAACGTTCCATTTAACGGGCAGAAACCTTGGACAGGACCTAAGACAATTGTCAGCAATAAGGGCAGACTTCATCAGTGCAGCCTTGTTGGATGTACATGGAGGGTAAATATTTTAGAATTGGCTTCAGCTTCATTTAATTAACCCTATGTTCTGGTCGTGTTTTGTTAACTTTGGCCTTGAACAGTTTGACTCGCAGTAAAAAACAACAACCAGTGGATGAATCCATTAACCCTTTAATCATTTGACCTTAATTCGTCTTTTTGTTCAAACTCGCATCATCTAATATTAATCAATCATTTTATTCGTATGGCCCAAAGTCACAAATTATAGTTTGCCTCTGAGGGCTTTACAATCTGTACAGATTAACAGCTGCTACCCTGAGACCCTCGAGCGGGGTGAGGAAAGATTTAACAGCGGCACCAAGAAGTTGGGAAATTGTAAGGAACTCCGTGGGGGAAACTTGCCGGGGTGAAGTTATTGACACGGGAACTGAGTGAAGTAGAGGGGTTTAGCATGTCGCACGCCGGTTAATAGCCCAAACGTCTAGTGGGAAGACAGGGCACTAATTTCCTTCATATGAAGGTGCCTGGCCGTTCAGTGTTCTGTATGTGAGCAGGAGAACCTTAAAATCTATTCTTGATTTCACTGGAAGTTCAAGCTAAAACAGGATAAATATGGTCTCTTGTTCCAGTCAGCGCAAGAGTCTCAGCATTTTGGATCAACTGAAGGGTTTTTAGTGCAACCTGATATAATAAGCCGTTACCATAGTGACAAACGCTTGAACCAATTATTCTGCATCATTTCCTAATTGAAGCTTCAGAGAAAAAGTTTTGATTTGTCAGCATTTTACCTAAAAGTAGACGCAGCTCACTCCGGACCCTTTTTTACTTTGCAATTTTAAGAAAGACGGGAACCTGATTCCTTGTTATGTCAGCAAACCTCCTCAAGATGGCGTCACAATCCTGCAGATCTCCAGACAGACAGTTCCCCATTTGGGTTAACTTTCTAAATCCTTCCTGGTGACAGCCTACTCCAGTTTTCAGAGACTGTTTGAACACAGAGTCAAATCAAATAATAGCTCTTGTTTTTTAGCGCTGCTGAAACAGTATCCAGATGACTCTACATTTTGCATTCTCCTAAAAGGTTGATTTGGGTGGTCGTATTATTCTTGTCTATTTTCCTGTCAGTCTGAGCTGAGTTTCTCTGTGACATCTAACTGATTTCCATGACTCAGACTGCACTTTGGACAAGGCGAGACAGGGAAGGGTGGGCAGAGGTCCAAACATGTCGCTGCATGTAAATCACACACTGAAGGCATCAGAACGAGCAGAGACAAGTGAGGTCAGGCTTGTGAAACACAGATAAGCACAAATCGGTCAGAGTCTACATCCCTTGAAAACACAAAGCAAGCGTTTGCATGTAACCACTCGCATCCTGTGTATCTGCAGCCACGCACCCTCAGAGCATCAGTAAAGGCCCTGCTCTCTAATGAAAACCATTCAAGTCAATCAAGTTTAAAAGGGACCAAACCAAAGGCTCGTGTAATTTGGGAAAATTGCTGGAACTCCAAAGTAATCTTTTGTAATGTGATCTCGCCTATTGAACGCCGGCTGTACTGTATGTGTCGGATAAGAGTTCAGTCATCCCCCCCCCCCCCATGCAGTCTTGACAAGCCGCACGATCCACCTGCAAGTAATCATCATTCTAGTGTTAAGTGCTTTGATATTAAAATGACTGATTTGAGACCATTGCTGCTCGTAGATTGAGATTTCAAAGCACTCCCATGTGTTGATAGCAGGGATAAGATGAGTTTTCCGATTGGGGGGGGGGTCATGTGTTGTTTGCTGTAGAAACAGCCTTTGGGAACACAACCAGCTAATCAACGACTTCATTTCAACAGGTATTATATAATAAAGTCACGTTAAATAAAAAAATGAATGCAAATATGTTTTGCAGAATTGCTTTGTAATATAAACTTGGAGGGGTTGGTTGGTTTTCTCCAATGTCTACTGTGACCACTGGGGGGCAACGTTGCCCAAAGAAAACATCAAACAGACGCTGCTCTTGTCAAGATGCATTATTTTTTGACACTCAAAATAAATTGACAAAAGAGGACAGCCAGATTTCACGATTCAGATATCTGATAAATTGCAAAAATGCATGACAACATTTTGTGTTACCTTATTTAAGGATGTTATTATTATTTATTATATTGAAACCATCCCTGTGACTTTGTGAAGGATACACAGAATCCAAATGTTGCGTGCAGAATAACAAACACTCTCTAATCATTTGGGTTTCTGAATTGCTTCTCAAAACTCAACCCTTGCTTGGGCACCTGTTTCAAAAGAAAGGCTTGTTTATCAAAGGCCTTCTCTGTCAACAAACAGAATAAGCGCGATGATGGCTGGCTCCTCGGCCCACATCTGATTTCAGCAAATGTGCAATTGTTCAAAGTGAGTTGTGCTTCATTGATTTGTTTCAAGACAGAGGGAAAAATAACCTCAGGGCTTCTACAGGTTACAAATAACAATGGAGTCCTTCTCTGCTGTTTGCTGTTTGCTGTTTTTTGTGTGTTTTTTTTTGGCCTGACATCAATGGCAGAACACGGAAGGATTTTCATTGCAGATCTAACTGCTGGCTGGGATTGTGTAAAAGAGTGGGATGCAGATGGATCCTCGCATAGGCATTCCAGGTCAGTGAACGACGCAGTCATCATACTATTACTACTGCTATAACATATTACTAAATGGATTTCCTGCTCTTATTTTCATAACATTTAGATTGATTCATTTAGCTGATTTAAAGGAATAGTTCCACATTTTGATGAGGCCTGTCATCCCTTCTGCCCCTGGGTTAGTAAAACTTTACCCAGATACTGCAGACAAAATGTAAGAGCATGCTATTTAAAACAGAAGAAAGGACCAAGACCACTCCCAACTTGTTCTAAATCAGGACCTGATTAGCCTAGCTTAGCATAATGTCCTGAATTGAGGAGCAGCTAGTCTGTTTGTGTCCAAAGTTTAAACATGGCCTCATAGCCTTAGAGAAAGGGACATGAGAGTGGCGTTTATCTTCTCATCTTTCTCAAAAACAAGGCATATTCCTTCAGAAAATAAAATATATGATATTTCACAAAACATTCACATTGTGTGTAGATTTGACTTTTATTCTTAACAAAAACCTGAACGCTCGCCATGAGACGGGCGAACCCACCGCCAATCAACGCGTCATTAGAAGCCATTTGACCCTCGCTAAAGGCTAACAGCAATCTAATTAACATATGGAAATAGTTGCTACGTGGTCAGATTCAACTGGCTGTCTCCATGTGATGTGTGAGGAGTCACTCAGAGATACAGTAGAGGAGGAGACTCTGTGCAGAAACGGTTGTGACGGGGCTTTCATCCGACCCACCGAGGGCCCTTTGTTGTTATTTTGGGATTTCTCATGGGTGCAATCTGAGAGAGCAGCAGACAGACGGGTCTCATCTTTGCATGAGAAGACACGCACACACTAACCTGCAAACATTAAATGACATGCCGACTGTCCTGTCAATCAGTGTCTAACTTTATGGAGGTCTGTATGCATATGGAATCCATTAATTCTCAGTAATTAGAACACAAGTGGGATATTTCAAACAAGAATTATCTGTTCATTGTGCTGTGATATCGCCTGTATGGATGTTTATTTCTCTGTGAATATAGTTGGTTAAAAACTATCATATCAATAGTCAAAATCTGATCTATTATCTATATATATAAATAAACAAATTTGACACGGAAATTGATTTAGTGGTCTTGTCTCACTTTAATAATTGCCACGGTGGCTGTCACGGATTTGGTGAAACTGATAAGTGAATGCTGAGTTGCTGTTGTTTTTTTTATGTTGCTTGGATTTGAGATATTTTGTTTTCTGTAACCTGTCAACAGTTTTAAGAATATTGTCAGAATAATCAGCCATGACAAGGTCTAGATTAAGGACGTGTTGCTTTTTCCCATGTGTTTCCCATTTATTTTATTACCATGGTAACTAATTTATTAGGTCAAAAATGGTTCCCCATGGTTCTCTCTGTCTCAAATGAAATTTTATTTCTTTGACAATGAACAAACAACATTTAATTGAGATTTATTGTTTCAGGTTAGAAATAATTCCAGAAGTAACTAATTTAAACTCTTGGTGCATAAAACTAAAATGATCTGCAAAGAAATACATTTGTAATTTCGTTAATCTGATCCTTTTAAGAAAAATCTTAAAGAGCTAATCTTATTAGTATATCGCTCGTCGCATCGGTGTTTTTGAAAACGTTCCCTGTATGAATGGAAAAAAAAGTCTCCGTTAGCAGTTTAAGTCTATTTGATTTCCTGTTCAAACAGTAACAATGATCAGAACCTGTGATGGCGTAAGATGCAAAACAAATGTTTAGCCTATCGGTGGTTTGTGCCGATAAGATATTTACGGGGGTTGACAAAGACGTCTTTGTGTCTGTCTGGGTGTCTGTTATCATGTGTTGGAGGTGCTGCTGCTGTGGCCTCTGACTCCATCACAGACGGCTGCTGTTTAAAACAAGCGAGGAGATACATTCCTCTCGCTGTGCGATGGTAACCTTTGCTCTTAACCCCCTCCAGCAGCAGCTCATCCTCCAAACAATAACAATCAATTCCCTCCACTTCTGACAGCGCTGGAGAACAACTTATAAATGATATGCATCTCCTGCTGGTCCCATGGCAACCGCCTTGACTTTATTGTTGCATTTCTTTGATCCCGCCACGCTTTGATTCATTTCTCTTCACCCTTTTAGCTAAACATATCATGTGAATCTGGAGCTTTGTTCCTGACAGTCCCCGTCTTACCTCGCTCTCTCCACAGGCTCCTGACGCCTCCCAGAGGAGCCGCGAAGGAGGAGAGGAATTCCACCATATCCAAAGACTCATCTTGGTTTCTTTTGGCTCTTCGGCCTGCCTTATTTCCGCCAGTTCCTCGTGTTGACCTGATCGCGGTGAACCCTTGCCAAGGCATCTTCCTTGGCACTGGGGGGGGGGGGGGGGGGGGGGGGCATCTTCTAGACACCGTATTGTTTGAGGCTATGCAGAAGTTCCTGAATGTCCAGCCCTCTGGATCAATGAAGGAAGACAGTACACTGTGGGCTGATTCACTGGGCATATTTCAAAAGGCCTTGCGAGCTGATTGGTGGATCACTGGATGCGCTTGCCAGGTTCCATAAACACTGCAGCCCTGGGAGTATTCTTAAATATTCCATGTACAAATCCATTGTTCTTCAAAAGAGTGAGACATTGTAAGCGTAGGACTTTCACAGAAATGAAAAATGAAACGTGCGTGTTTTCTCAGTGCCATCTGGCTTCAATTATGGTAATATCCTAAACACCACCAGTCCCATGAATCCACTCTGCTCGCCTTCCCAGACGTTAGGCACTCATTATTCAAGTCAGACCTCTCGACAGCTAAACTTAGTTGAACCTCCTCACCAGACAAGTCCGAATGGAAGTCAGCGCTTCCCGTCATTTGTTTGGTGAGCACCGTACAATGGCTGTTTTCATCCCGATTTAACCAAATGACTAAGAAGACTCAAAGAAGAACCTTTTTTTACTTTCTGATCAACACTGAACGAAGTCACGCACATCTGGTACCTCACTGGTCCCTCACATCTGGTGCCTCACTGCTGGATTAATATTAAACCAAAATGCAATTGGATGCAAGTCAGCCTTTATGCAAAGATTAGAACTTCATACATGCTTAATTATTGCCTCTGCCAAGAAGGTTATGTTTTTGCTGGCATTTTTCTGTCTGTCTGTCTGTCTGTTAGCAAGTTACAGCAAAAGTTACAGATGACTCTTGATTAAATTTTCAGGACATGTTGGGAATGTTACCAGGAACAGATGATTACATTTTGGTGACAACCCAGAAGAGATCCTGGATTATGGATCCGTTTGAAATTTTCATTAATATTGCAGTAAATGGAGTTTATTACATGTTAGTACATTTTAACATTGGCAACCCCATTTATGGATTAAAATACAAATTACAAATACAAATCAACTCTGATTCACTTTTACTTTTCATGGTTTGTGTATAAAGATATTCCAGATTGTGAATACTGTCGTGATGTTTCGAAAAATAGGGGTAAACATTGCGTTTAGCAGGATTACGGAAAAACCGCTGGATGGAACTTGATGAAAACAAATCTGAAGGTGGGTCTTGGTCTAACTTAGATCCAATTACATTTTGGGAGCGATCCGGAAACCTGCTTGGATACAAACAAATCCAGATTTTCCCATTTACTTATAATGGAGGCTTTTTCCAAAAAATAATATCTTGTAAAATATGCATTCAATTCACTCACCAGGTCCGATATGGACTATCATGCATAATTTATTTTTTATTTTGGAACTGATTCAGATCACCATGTGGATGGTGTAAATCCAATTCGGAGGGGAATGAGCTGCTTGGTGGAGGTCTGCGCTCTCCGTGCTTTCCTAGTTTCAGAAATCTAATCTATGAATAGCATGGGGGTGATCTGATGTGATTTGATCTGGTCTGAATTGATTCATTGTAATAAAAAACAAAATTAATATATATATAATTAGTACTTGTTAAATCAGTTGCAATCAAAGGAAAGAGTAGAGAAGAATATTGATCATTTACTTGGGTCTTGACAGCTATAATATTTATTTGACGGTGCCGCTACTTTTAGTGCTGCATTGTAGCATTGCATGTTGTGTTTGGTGTAATGACCAGGAACCTTTCACCTCCACCTCACTGCCACATTCTGCCCTGACTGCTGCCACTAGTCGTCTTGGGGAATCCGTTTTTGGCGCTCAGGCCTCACATCCAGTTTTAATGCCTCTAATCTCTTTTAAGGACATTAAAACATATATTTCATGAGCTCGCACATTTGGCTTTGGTTGCAATTAATGAAAAGTCTTACTTTGTATCGTAGAAGCGTGTGCTATAGATGTAGGCCTGAGATGACAAGCTTTCTCTGAACTCACTGACTTGCTTTTTCAGTCCTCGTTTGTGTTCGTGTATGGGAGGCAGCCACGTGACTCTCTTTCCATGAAAACCAACATAAGTCTACGCAGCTTTAGTGACGCTGACGGAAACTACTGGGAAACAATAGCTCTGGTACTTATAGAAGGGTCATATAACATGTAAATATGTTTTTGTACTTTCTCCAGTAAGTGCTCATAATACAGCATTTATAAAGAAAATAAATATACTTAGGATTAAATAGTTTCGATAAATCTTCTCTTCTCTTCATTCTCTCTCACTCCACGTCATCCGTGATAAAAAAAAAAAGAAAAGAATGATGAAGATGATAACAAAGATGGGAACCAATACAACAAAGAACCAAAATAATTATTGGCCTATTAGTTTTCCCCCTCCATCATAATAATATCTGACAAACCTTTGGCAAGACATCCGCGTTTGCCTTTGATCATCCGCTTCACATGTCAAAGCGTTTCGGCAGATAGAAGCGTCAGAGCTGGAATATATCGCTCGTAAAACTCCTTACCCTCAACGACAACCATGTGTGTAACGCAACAAGTTGCTACGGTAATGTGATCTCTGTTTTTCCACACATTATTGCGATGGAAGACAAGGGTGAACAATACTTAGGCTAATTGAATGCGATGCCTCAGTGGTGACTACATTCAGATATGAATGGTGTAACAATGCGAAAAAGGGAGAGCTAAAATTCACCCTCATCAGCAAACAGAGTGAAACATCAAATATTTCAATGGTATCCGCGTCTAATGTTGACTTATGTGCTGCGGAGTCATTGAGAAAGTAAAGATGCGATGACCAGAAGCTTCCACTGACTCAGACCTCCTGGGGCAGGCGTGAGTTAGGATTTGTTTCGCCGGAAGCGGGACGCTTTAACGAATTAGTAGATCGTCCATCTCTGTAACAACGTCTTCTCCCATTGCCTGTAATTGCATATTGTGTTATGTATCCCGTGAGGGGTCGCTACAGCAAATCATCGCTCTCCACTTCACCCTGTCCTTTGCATCGTCCTCCCCAACACCAGCCACTCTCATGTCCTCCCTCACTATGTCCATGTATCTTCTCCTGGGTCGTCCTCTAGCCCTGTTCCCAGGCAGCGCCATCCTCAGCATCCTTCTACTGATATAGTCCCTGTCTCTCCTCTGGACATGTCCAAACTATTGAAGTCTGTCCTCTCTGACATTATCTCCAAAACATCTAACCTTCACTGTCCTTCTTATTGTCTAATTTCTAAGGAGAACCTCAGCATCTTCATCTTTGCCACATTTAGCTCCGCTTCCTGTATCCTATGTTTGAAAGAGGGGTGTTAACATTTAAATATATAAAATCCTGATAAAATGTCCTGCTTGGTGTAATGACCAGGACCCTTTCACCTCCATCTCACTGCCTGTCTCATAAGATTCTGCCCTGACTGCTGCCACTAGAGGTCTTGGGGAATCCTTTTTTGGCGCTCAGACCTCACATCCAGTTTTAATGCCTCGTCTAATCTCTTGTAATGACATTAAAACATATAATTCACAAACTCACACATTTGACTTTGGTTGCAATTAATGAAAAGTCGCAGAAGCGTGTGCTATAGATAGACGTGAGATGACAAGCTTTCTCTGAACTCAGCTCTCTGTAACAACCTTGAACTTGCACCAGTCGCACTGCCGCGTCAGCACCGCCCCCCCAGCACAGCTGCAATGCACGCCTTTCAACCAAAGGAGGGCAGTATGACTATTATTACAAGTATCATACGAAAAGCTGCATTCACCACCCTAAAATACTCGTGTTACACAGTATAACAACATGGTTGGTGGATGAGTAGTTGATATGATAATAATAATATATTTTGGCTCCTAACATTTTGGGTCTTTAGGTTTTTTGGAGAAAGTTTTCACTGAACATAGATTTTTCTACAAATATACTTAGTTGTGTCTCATTTTTTTGTAATCACTGTACTTATAAGATACAGAATATGGTGCTTATGTGTGTCCATGAGCCCAACAGTTGTTTCCTTCTTCACAGCATCATCCTGGTAAATAACATCGCAACTGATTTTCAGTAATATGATGGCTGCCCCTTCACAATACTGCAAGGATCAATAACTTTCACAACCAATATTTTAGAAATTAAAATTGTGGTCATTCAGGCATTGATAAATTGTACTGTGTTTCCATATTTTTAAATGTAAACAAAAACATATTAAGTGGTTCAATGTTTAATTTCAATACTTTAAATAATGCTTTTATGTAGTTATGTAGTTATTATTATAATTATTTTGTTTGAATAGCAGTGGTGGAGCCTGGGGATGGTCAGTGTGTGTGTGTGTGTGTGTGTGTGTGGGGGGGGGGGCTCAAACCTGGGGGGTCATGTGACTTCTGCTGCCAGAATTAAAGCACAAATAAAGACTGTTGCTGCAAGCGCTGCAACGCAAAAGGGGAACTTATCTGGTCATCTGCATGCACGACTGAGGCGAAATAACTCATGCGTCATGTGGGAAGTGCTTTCAGCTGGGCTTGCATCGTGTTGACTCTCGTCGGCGCCCTCTCTCTTCGTGCAAAGACGTTTGCACACGTGTAAATGTTTTGTTCAACTATTACACACACAGGTCCAACAAGTGTCTCAAATGAGTTTTCTTTTTCTCAGACACACTCTCACACTCTGCTGTACCTCTTCCCCTCCATTTCTCTGAAGAGCTACGGCAAACAGCTGCCTGATGAATAAGTCAGGTGCTCTAAATATGGCTCAGAGTCATGTATCTTTAAAAACTACTTAATAATGGTAATCAAGATTATCAACAACGTACCAATTATATCTTTACACTCTCCCATCTTAATTATGCGTGCTTCTCATGTCTGAAAGTGCTGCGTCTCAGTCTCAGGTGCGTTGTTCATCTTAAGTGTTTATGATGGTGTGTTTGCATCACAGCTAAGATCTCTTAATGTGTCAGCGAGCTCCACTTCCACACTCCAATCAACCAAAATGGAGGTGCTCCAATGTTTTATTTATTGATATGTTGTAGTAGGGGAAGGCCTAGCTCGCATTATCATAAAGGCCTCTAGATATCAAGTGGCACACAATAGACGCACCTCCCGTTCGCTCACAGGCAGACACATCAACGCAGGAGGAGCAGGCCGCCGTGCTGCAGCGACTCCTCGCCACTGACAGAAGCTGACAATGTCAAAGTGTCTCCGTCTGTCACACATAAACTGTCCCTGAAGCTGTCGTCGTGAGAGGGATGTAAAGCACAAGGCTTGTTTTTCTTCTTCATAGGGGAAGTTGTTTTCATCCCCCTTATAGTTTTTTTTTTTTTTGTCACATCCTTCCTGTCGGGGGCCTCGGGGCGCCTGGTGGTGCTCGTGCTGGAGGATGAGTGTAAGCGTCTGCAAACCCATGCAGAGTCTGACCACGTTGCACCTGAGTTCTTCTTCATCTTATTTTGTCAAAAGCTCAAAGCTGCGAGCTCCAGACAGACGTGTCGTCATCTGACGAGTGTGGATCTCTAATCTCTGCATACGCACCGGCGTCTTTAAGGAAGACAGGCAGTCGGCACAGATGTGGAGGAAAATCAGTAAAAAAACTCAATATGAACCCTGCAGAGGCCTTCCTCCCTTTCTGTTCAATTATTTAGAGTCAAAGGAAAGAGGCGGGAGAAATACATTTCCACGGGAGCCGCCGTGTTCGGCAAGAACGACTAACATATTTATCTCGTTTCATCTTCGCCAAATAGCCGGAAATGGAAACAAATGCCTTCATCTGGGTTCCTGCGTGGCTGCGGTGTCTTCCTGGAGCTGCGTCTATGTGTGCTGATGCAGTACAGCGCTGACAGCCAGGGTTTCTCGTAGCAATATGCATGCACATTTTTGAAGGAGCCAGCGGAAGCTTCTCCTCTCCCTCCTCATGTGATGGGAATGGTAGAAAGCGAGAGAGCGAGTAAAAAAAAAAAGTGTTCACCTATTTAATTTGATTAGAGATTAGAAGAGGAAAGGAGTCACATTTCCTCCCTGGCATGTCTCCGCTTGGCGCAGTGTGAACCTGACTTTATAAAGAGATGTCACAGCCAAGCGCCGCAGTAATGCCTGTAATTACTCTGAACTCAAATAAATAAATAAATTTGCCTTTCTTTGTGAGAGTCTGACAGGTTTTCCGACATCCTTGACTGGAAGAATTGTACCGTGTGTGTGTGTGCTCGTGCTCGCACACATGCTCTCTTAGCGGTTGTGTCTTTGTGTGGGTGGCGTGTGTTTACATATACTGAAGCACTTTAAAAGGAGAAACTGGATGAATCTTTGACAGCTACAGTATGGCATGCTCCCCCCCCCCTCTTCTTCTTTTTGACTGCGATAATCTCGAGTCAGCTGCGTGCGCTGAAGGCGAGCCTCCATTTGAAGCTGATGCGGTTGGAGGTGCCGCTTTGTGGAAAATAAGGTTAGAGGTTTTACACAGTTGCTTGTGCCGCCGCTCATCTTGCTCCTATTAGCGCCGATTGGCTGCGACCTCACCTGTTCACCCGCCCTGTCATCACTGAGGCTGCAGCTACAGCAGCATCCGCTGTGGTCATAGATGGAGACATTTAGACAAAATGCTGTTTAGCTAAACCAAAGACGATCTCATGTGTGTTGCCATGAAGTCGAGACTTTTGATATTGTTCAGCTGCAAAAACACCTTTGTATTTCTTCCTGATGGAAGACGCTTTTGCTCTCTTTATACCTGGCATCCCCATTTTCTGATGCTCATCCATGACCTCAAAAATTCCCTCAGAATCAACACCTCCGTGTGTCCCATTGGGCTTTGTTTGGTTTGGGTCTGAGGCCCAGATCTATGATTTTTGTTCAATTCTATTAAGATTGTGATATTTGGACATTTTTGTGACTTATTGTGACAAACCTACACGAGAGACTACAAGACAAGACATCATCTCAGCACAACGCTTATAATACTCTTTACCTGTCAAAAAAAAACAATCACATCTATTTATGCTGGTGTGACAGTAGACTTGACAGAGATATGCACTAACTGAGATTTTTCCACTTTAAATGATTTATTTCAACAAGTTATTTAACACCATTTATTAAATAAAACTTTATATTATTCTGATAACATATTTTACAAAATGAAGCATCAAATGTCGGGATTTATTTAATTGAATTTGCATGAATAAAGAGGACATATCAACAACTCATTTATAGCTTTACGTCTTTCGAGTTTGTCTACTTTTCAGCACTTTAAGCCCTTCCTCTGTACGCATGTTGATCTATAGCCTACGCCTTAGTAATGTCGACTCTATTCTGTCCACCCAGAACACACTATGATGAATTCAGGCTCCTGCAGTGAATGTCAGCATTAAGTCACGCTGAAAGTCACTGAGTAGCCAGGCAAGAGTATTACCACTTGTCACTGCCACAACCATTACATATACCCCCTGGCACCTGCAGAGGTAGCCCTATAGTATCCTGCTTGGGAATCGAATTTGACTTTAATAAACAGGTCACTTGACATGAGGGACACGGAGCCTGTGCAAACAGTTAGGCTGAGAGCCTTGCCCTGCTCATTTACAGCTTCCTATTCTTTATTTAAATTTCTTTTTTGGGGTCTCCATGGGAGAAGATTACTTTTTTAGCATGAAGCACAATTTGTAAAATCCTTATTTATCCTCTGCTGGCCTTTTACTCACCTAAAAAAAATCCCTCTTTTTTCTAATGGAAGCCTACAAAGGGGCGGCTCCCGTCCTGACTCGCCTCTGCCTCACCCTCTCGCCTCTATGCTCAATGAAATAGCACAGTTACGGAAAATGAGCTCGGAAAATATACCCATACGGAGCAATGAATCTGATGAGGCTGCTCCTCACTGGCTGTTCTGCAAAACACAACATTATAACTATATTCTTTGATTTTGATGAAGCTGCATCATGTTTTATAAATGAATGACTGCTTTACAGAGATTTCTGACACATCGATAGTTGCAACAGTATTTGTTGCGTTTGACATTAGAGAGGGAGAGAGATAGAACAGGAGCAGACAAACACATTGCATTTACTTGACATCCAATAATTCTCAACATATAAGCTGCTGTATAACCAGAATAAAGAGCTGCTATACAGGAAAGACTGTAATTAACACTATAAATACTAATAGTAACAATGACGGTAGTCGTTTGGACAGCCACAGGTCCAGGTTCTGCAGCACATTGGACAGAAGGACTTGCAGACTGAGACACAAAGAGGGACAAACAGAAGGAGAGATAGCGCACATCTACGGGGGCGAGAGAGGAATTAGTGACATATTTAAAAATGTGACTCACCAGATGGAGAGGGAGGAGCTCAGTGTGCCGCAGGAGGTTACGCCAGCATTCTGGGCCTATGACAGCATATTGCTGTAGAATACTAAAATGACATTTACATAGAGTATCACACAAAATGTGATGTTGTGTGTTGCAAAATGACTCTCATGAGACTCAGTGATCAATGTCAAAATTAGCTTTCGCTTAAATGAGAAAAGGATCTTAATGAACGGGAAAGCCTTAGTGATTCATCAATATCAGTTCAAAGTCGATGAAGAATACATTTGCCTCACAAAAATAAGCAAAATAACATCCTGCACTGCCTGTTCGTGTTGCCGCTTCATCTTATTTTGCACCATCAGATCACACTAGACCACTTGGACAGGATATTATTGGTGTCTAGAATGGAAGCACAATCCTCCTGTGTCCTCCCATCTCTGCCTTTTCTCTCTGACTGACAGCCATGCTGATATTCAAGGCCCTCAAAACCTCATACTCTGGTCAATAAGGGGTCAATCAGCAGTCTCTCAGACCAATATCACCAAGTGATGTCAAACTATCTCTGCTAATACAACGCCTTCATATCCCGCGAGTCCTCCTGAACACCACGGCGGTGTCAAGCGGCCGCCCTTCTCCATCAAAGCAGATGTTCAGGATGCGCGGCACCACCGCGATCAGGGATTCACGTGGAGGCTACAAACTGAAACTAGCCCCTTTTCCTTGACAAAGCACTCCCATATAAATTATAGATGGTGAAACCATCTTTAAACATGTTCATTAAAGGCAACACAAAAAAAGAAATCAGCTCATAAATATTTCTTCCAAGCAAATCTCAATACAATTCCCCGACCCCTCCCCTGTCTGCACTACACCCCTGTACTTTTCCCAGTCAACTGATGCTTGTGAGGGGAAATGGAGCGACGGCGCTTCAGCAACCTTGACTGGAGACAAGCAGGAGACGCACGTGTGGCTGGATCGACTTCGCCTGTGATGGCTGTTAGCTAGCTTTCCTCCAGAAGCTGATCTGCCTGCCTGCCTGCCTGCCTGCTGATTTGCGACTGTACTCGCTCTGGAGAAGATGCTTGTGTGGAGGGTGACACATTATTATCCTTTAATCTCGGTCTCAGCTTGTTGAGCATCAAATTGAAATATCCTGAACAGATGTAAAAACACATGTGAGCCTGGGCGCGCAAGCTGTGCTGCGCTTTGTTTCATCCAGCCGTGATGTGAGCCTTAAGGAGAGGCTTTTTAAAATTTCATCACTATTCAAAAGGATAATTAATACGTACCCCCAGGCTTTGATTATGCGATACCCAGTGTGTCGAGCTGGTGTTGCCATAATGAGCCACTCATCAGCGCCCTGCCTGTGCCTCTGCAACAAACATACAGTTTGCATAAGGTACTTAAAATTCTGCTGAGGTACCATCATGCGCGTGTGTGCTTTTGTTTGTATGGGTGCGTGCATGTGAGCCCCTTCTAATTTGCAGCACAATGCTACAGGATAGATCACACCGGTTGTTGCAGTTTGTTTACAAGAGGACCCCTGTCAGATTGTCAGCAGATAGCTGGAACCTTGCTATAAAGCCTGCCAGTGCCTACACCCACACACATGTCCTCCTGAAACACACGCGCACGCTTCCCAGCCTAAAACCTGGCGAGGAGATACCGGTTGTCACAGAATCGGGTGCTAAGCCAGTGCAGCAGAAAGATGGACAGGCAGTTGGAGACTGACAGGCCACGGAATACGAAGGGGAATATTGGGAGTTCCCACATAATGAGACCTGTCAATTTGAATGCCTAAAGGCAAAGCGGTGAGCAGGCCATGGCTGATGACTGAGACAACCATTTCCCCTCAGTAAAACATTTGGAGGTAATCTCTCACCCTTGTCCCTGACCGGTCTCTGTGTGGCATCAATACTGCAGCAATGATTCTGTCATTATCTGGATGTAACCAGCGCAATAAGGTTGAAACCGCCAATCGGATGGTGCGACCGTTATTAAGAGTATGCAGCACTAAACATTAACAAATAACATCAGCAAACATATAACTCGGTGTGCTTCTGTCCTAAGCCCCATGAGGGTGTGTGTGTGTGTGTGTGTGTGTGTGTGGGACTGACATCAGTGCAACGTGATGCTTCTGCTAAAAGATTCCCAGCACCACCAATCAGATACTTTCATTGTCTCAGATAGCCTGTGATGAGGCTGAACCCTGTCAGGAATCTAAGTAGCGCTGAAGTGACACAAAAGAGGGGCGCCGGGACAGGCTGACAGCAGACGGACCCATTTCCCTGCTTGACACCAGGCGGAATTAGCTTTGGACAGGTGAGCGATAAGTTCCCCGGGTGCTAGCACCACATACATCTAAGTCATTTCATCGTAATGGAGCCACCGGTTTAAGCTGTTAAGTCATTCCCGCAAAAAGCAAATTGCGTTATAGAGTGTGTGGTAATCACAATTAGTGTCAAGGATCTCTTTGATAAAGCAGGCAGGGCTCTGTGTCGAATTAAACAGGAGATCTTATCAATTACTAATCAATAGCTTCCCTGCAGCTGAGAGTGGATCAAATAAACATTTACCCCGTAGTGCATAGTGGTGAGAAAATCATTACGTTTGGCTGCGCTGCTTGTTTTCAGGGTTAGTGAGCTATTGACTCGTGTGAAAGATCACTCGCCAGGGAGAGGAATGATTTGAAAAGATTAATAATGGAAGAGGAAACTAACTATCAGAGCGGAAACAGGATGCTGAAAGTAGCACATTGGAATTTTGATTCTCAGAGACTTTTTTCCATCGCCTCCTCTCTCCGGCACATCCTCGATTGTCCTTGAGTGACAATCACGGGGATAGCCAAGGCCTTCCAACAAGCTCCTCTTCCTCTCTCCCTGGACTCTCCGGTCAGTGGGTGTCAATCAGAGCTTTAGCCCTCACGCAGATTGGCAACGGGCATCGTTGTGCTCACAAAACAATTACGGATGGACTGCGATGAAAATGGATTCCTGTGATGACTCTCCACACTGCGGTTCCTCTCCTCCCGGCTGACGGGGTCCTTCCATGGGAAGCAATTACCGCTAGATGCCAGCTGACAGTCCGGTGCCATTGCCAGCGCGATCGGCGTTCATCCTCGGGCTTTCTCGAGGCAAATAGCATCAGCACTCAAATCAAACCACTGCTACCAACCACTGGCTCCTACCAGAGAAAATGATGCTTTGCTTTGTCCCCCTGGACAATGCAGCGGGGACACGACGAGACTGAAAATAAAGAGGCGTTTTGAATTTGCTAGCACTCAACTCTAACTGCTGCATCTCGCTGCCGCGAAACCTAGAAAGGTCTCTGTAAGGAGGCCGAAGAGCAAGTGGTGGAGGATGAAGATCTGACCTGTGTCCCACATACAAGCGAGAGGGCGACAGGGTTCCTATTGATGGGGAGATGTGTGCGAAGCCTCTCAATGCAAATAATACGCATGTATTATGCTTATTTTGCTTCTAGTCGCACTTTTCTTCCTATTATATTCAAACTCAGCAAAGCCTTATTGAGTCATTTTGAGGATTAGATTATTTTGCGATGTGAGTTTTGTGCTGTATCAATAATTACCTCAGCCATGAAGGTTATTCTTTTGTCTGAGTTTGTTTGCAAGATAAGAGAAAGACTGCTGGATGGATCTTGATTTAAAAAAATCTGAAGATGATTCTTGGCCCAACTTAGATCCCATTAAATTTTGATCTGACCTGACTCAGGTCAGGAGAAAATATCAAATGTTAATATTGAAACCCCATTTACGGATTCAAAAATCAGTTACAAATACACATCAACTCCGATTCATTTTTACTTTTCATGGTTGGTGTGTAAAGATACCAAGAACAATTTAGAACCTTTTGATGATGACCCAGGTCACCATGTGGACGGCGTAAATGGTGATCTGCTTGGCGGAGGTCTGTGCTCACGGAGTGCTTTTCTGGCTAGGTTGTAATTTCCAGTCTGTAAAGATCGTCAGATAATTAGAACAGCAAAATTAAGTTTCAAATTCAAGTCCTTTATGTGGAACCATGTGACAACCAAAAACCTGCTGCTCTGAACTCTGAAAGTTAAGTATGACCACAAACTCTAATTATGTACTGTGGTAATAATGTGTGGGATATTTGAACACAATGAGTGTAAGATGAAGCTGCCTCACTAATAGTTATCACAGTCAACCTGTCAACCGCCACGTTGGTTGTTAATTGAATAAACACATCAAGGCAAAGTTCAGTCAATCGTTTAATCGCTTTAATGATAGCGCATTGTTCTATTTTCCTGTCCCTCTCCTTTGCAGCTCAGTCTTTCCCTCTTCCTGCACACCTATGTTTGTGAAATTACAAATTAATTAGGATGCGCTATGCCACCGACTAATTATCATGCAAATAAAGCAGCAACAAAGCGTAGCGGCGCTGCTCCTCTGCGCCAGTGTGTGGAATTCTCCGACATGCTTATTAACGTCGACCACACAATTAGAGAGTAGAGGGACTTGGGAAGGTGTAAAAATAAAGATGCAGCACTAGAGGACAGGAATGGCTGTCATTTACTGGCTGTCACATAATCCTGTCTTCTCTCCATGCCTCCTTTGTCTGTGGCCGACTGGCTCCTTTCCCATCATATGATTTTTAAGCGCTTCTCTTCTTCTGAGGTAAAAAATCATGTCAACCCTTAAATTTGTACTCCTACGAGAATGAATCAGTGAATTTCATTGCAATCAGTCTAATTTACAGAGATGCCTTTGCAAAGCTAACAGTTTGAGCCTTAATACAAGGCCTCCTCATCACCGAGTCAGTGATTACATGCTTTGAGGACAAATTTGCCAGTGAAACTTGCGAGCAAATTCTATAACCCTGCAGTACCCCAGGACCACACCACAAGGCTTCCAAAAGGATGAACCTATCTGCCCTGTAACCACACATTCATTTCCCCTATCAGCAGCAATGTGTAATTAGTCTTTGCCTTTACATCCTAAAGCCAAAAACCACGTTGGTTTCGGTTAGGATAACTCCCTTGCTCTGGTGACTTCTTCTGTAAACACCTTCTGCAAACTGATGGTCCTGCTGATGCTCCTGGTCATGCAGCCCTTAATAAGCCCCGCATCGACACAAGCATTCACCTGTAGACCCCAAAGTCTGCTGGGCAGAGCTCCGTTTAGTCTCGCAGGGATGAGGTTTGTGTCTGGATGCCAAATATCAGTTCTTGCTGCAATACATCTGTTCCAGATTCATTGGCTCACTGAACTTATCTTTAAAGGCCTCCACTAGATCTCATTAGCAAACATTTTGAACAAGACATGAGCTCCAAACACAGATTTGTAGTTCATAGTTTGTGTATTACCAGCACTGCAACAATGCTTTTGTTGCTCTTTGTTTGTCAAACCTTTTGAAAATGAAACGCAGCCACGCTCTGAGTGCATCATGACTACACTTTCAGTGAGTGGCTGCAACTTCTGGACACGAAACTACTGTTGGAAACTTTCATTCTCGCAAGGTAATTAGCTCCATACACTTTCTCCACACAAAGACAGGGATTAATCCGATGAAATAAGATGTGTTAGGACCGTGTTTAAAAATTCAGACCCAATCACAATTCTTCCCTGGTGAATTCAAGGCACGCATCAAGGGTGCTCTGCTAAGAGAGTTAAAATCAAAGTAAAAAAGAAAACCAATAAAGAGGCACTCTTTTTTTCATTGGTAATGCAGAGTAAATATGTCAAAATAATCCGAAAACAAATAGAAGAAAATAGTTTATTATAAGCAGCCTGATTATCATAACGACCCTTTTGCCCAAATCTCATCCTTATTAGGCCCAAAAGTCTCTCTGTCCCCCGTCAGTAATGAGAATCCAGGCTGGGACTCTGGTCCCAGCTCTGACATGTCTTTTATTACTCTAACGCTAAATGGAAGCAATGATGAACATTTCCGTTGTGTGATTTCTCTATGTGTACCCTTGATGCCAGTCGAGGAAAGTGGTGCGCCCTCTTTTAATATTTAATTGTTTTTCTGTGTGTGTAATTTGGTCCAATTCATCATCTGGACCTTTCATTTGCTCAGTCTGTGACATTTGTCTCATATCGATGTTTTCATTACTGGACTCTGATATTGTGTTGGCCTTTGATGTCCAATTTCTTCTCCCTTTTGTCCCAATATTGGCCACAGCGAATGCGGAAAACTTTTCCCCCCCGACTCCAACTCAACTTTTGTCCATTTCACAGAGCGTGTATTTGCTTTTCCCTTCAAATGACATAGTTAAATATTTCACAAATTACATGCGCCATTTTTCAGTCAAAATCAAATTATTATTATTTTTTTGCATGTTTTGATTAGTGTGTATTTTAATATAGCTGGAATGTTTGCCTGAAAAACACAGTATGTGAGCTTTTCAGGACAGCATGCCGGCTCCTGATTGCCATCAGAACAGACATGTGTCATAAAAAGTAATGTTACCCACAGGATCGCGCTTCGGGTGTGAACTATCCATGAAGTAATAAGCTGCTTGTCAAGAGCCCAGTTTTTAACATGTTGCAAAGAGCAAAACACCAGTCTTGTTATAAATGCTGAAAACAACAAGTAAGTATGTAAACAGCAACAAGATCTGAACAAAATCCTGGACAGGAAGAAGATAAAATCAAACTGTTCACTCTCTGTGTCCGTCTGTCTGGACCCGTTATTTTAAGAAAACATTGATTATCAGTTAAAAAATTTGAGGGAATCACTTTCATTATTGTTATTACATGTATCCACCAAATTGCATCAAGCTTATGAAATATTTTTTTTCCTCGTGTTCAAAGGCTTGTTAGAGATTGTAGTCAATTACAGCCGCGGCTGCAACATGCTGTCAGTTCTCTTTAGCCAATCATTAGTCAGGGACCATTCCTCATTTCACAGTCGGCCGGCAGTGTCAAAACAGCAAGCGAGCGACAGGCGTAATTGTTTGGTGGGTAAAGGTCGGCTAATGAACCAGCAGGGTGACAGAGGAGGCTGTTGGTGCAAGGGTGCAAGGGTGGTGTGTGTGTGTGTGGGGGGGGGGCAGCGGAGACAGACTGAGGGTTGCTTAACGCACAAATTTTGCAAAACTTTCCACAGATCAAAGTCGGGAAGGAGCAGGGTATTTTAGGAATTTCTCAGCTTCTGATTAGTTCTGTCTGTGATGTTGCTTCAAGATTTGAAAAATATGGGAAACGGGGGGAGGGAGAGTTTTTTTCCTGTATAAAAAAAAAGGCCATTATTTATGAAAAAGAAAACATTAGTCTGATTAACATCAAGCAGCGTTTCTCTACCGAGAGAGATGACGGGATGTGTGGAAGGCTGACATCAACTTTTATCCGAGCTCAAAAGGCCACAGACAAAAAAAAAAGTGATTACGCTCCACTTTTCTTTTCATGGACAAATTACTGTATGACTTCAAATAGCGGATGCATGTGAGCGCTCTCTGTCATTCTCTTGTTCTAATACCGTTCTACAACAATGCGGCTCCAGCTGAAGGGCCTTATTGCGTTTGACAGGGCAGTGACGTGAGAATCGGCCAGAGGAACATGCGACTGCTCCATGAGTCCGACTCTGGCAAGGAAAGAAAGGGAAGCTTCGGTGAGCCGAGACAATCCCAGTGCTTTTGATTCTCTTCCGGACTTTTCAGGACGGGTACGATGTTTTGAGATCATGTCGTAGCTTTTTAGGTTGGAGGGGCAGAACGAGAGTAAAGAACCAACATTAACCCTCTCCTGCACAGATGAGGAGATCGTTAATAACAATGAATGGGTTTGGGAAACGAGACTAGCAGTCATTCTTTCAAGCCTCATTTTTTTTTTAATTCAATCAAATAAATCAACCTTTATTTAGATTTTGTGTCAATAGCCCTGATTGTTAATGCCCAATGTAGGTCCAGTCTGTCTGTCCCTTTCAATAAGCTCATTGTGCGAGGTTGGAACACTCCATCTTTATTGCTTTGGGTTGTTTGTTAGTGATTAATAGTTAGATATTTAGACTAACATCGCTAAAATAAGAAAGTTGCAGAACACAAAATACTTTTTTTTAGATAGAGTTTAATGTTATTACGTGCCCAGCAACTGCCAAGCTTGAATTCTGAGGAGCTAAACTGAAAAACAGAGCTAATCAGATTGTTATTTAGATTTTAAGAAATTAACACAACAAATCAGATTATAATGATAACCATTCTAATAACTTAAACTTAAACTAACAAATAAGCATTTGGTGAGCATAAATAGATACGCATAAACAACTGTGTGAATGTTAAATCCAGCCATAGTCTGAAAAACAAAGAGCATTTTAACGAATGACACAAACGGCTCTGTACAATCAGCACGACCCTGCTTTTAACTATACAAGTGGGTAATTGCCAATCAATGCTTTTAAACACACATGTATTGAAAGTGCATCTTCCTGAAGTGCTTGCTTCTTGTGTGTTTTCCAGCCCAGACGCCGTTGCAGGCCTCTTGGCGAGCTGTGTCTCTGCATTTCATCAGAAACCTTCTGAACCAGTTCAAAAAGCTCAACTCAGTCTCTCAGCAGCCGGCACAGCGGCACGAGGCCTAATAAGCACATGCTAAATGTGATAAGCTGCTTTGTAGCAACATTTTGCATGTGTTTTTTTTTATTCACCATTCTTTTATTTCACCCCAGTGATTTACTCTCTGCAGGCGACGCGCGCTTTCTGTTCATCATAGACCGACACACCACAGAGCAGTGCAAACAGATTTCTGTCCCAATTGGTCCCTCGGTGTCACGCTGGAAAGATACTTGGACAGAAGATAGGCGGGGGGGGGGATTTTTATGTTGCGAGATATTCGAGTGCTAAATCACAACGTGTACTCTGAGGAACTTGAGTTTAGTATTTTTAAGAGGCCCCCCGTTGGAAACGGTGACTGGAGGCTCAATCCAAAGCGCGGCGTAACTCAGCAGCACTCATGAAAATTCATTCACAGACTACCTGTGCAGAGGTCAAACTAAAGTTTGGGGAATGTTGACAGAACATCTCTTACACATGAAATCCATGCGGTTAAAACTTTATATTAATACCCATGTGCATGTGTGTGTGTGTGTGTGTGTGTATGGGTTCTTATAATGCACGCAAGCGCTCACGTCGCTCCTATCTGAGCATATAAAGACAATGAGGCATTTATGAGTACGCCGTGTCTGTCCTCCTTGCCAAAGGGCACTCTGACCAGCTGGTGGATTGCACACCCAAAGAGATGAAAAGCAACCCTCTGCGACTCGCTGGAGTGGCACTGATGGAACCTTTTAAGAGTAGAACTGCGCCGCTGAGTGAAAACACGGCCAACACTCTGGCTGATGTCATAGCCCAGCTGTTACCTCAATCACAGGAGGTCCCACCACGGCTAAGTACGTCTCAGTGCAGCGCATTCCACGTAACACGCAGTTGCTCGATGAAGCACAGGGAGCTTTTTGAAGCGCCGCGTCTCCGCTGGTTCTCCTGTGACCCTGCTGCCAACCAGCAGGCTGGTTAAAAGGAGCCTGGCTCAATCAGCACATGCTTAGACTGGCGATGACTCCCCTCCCCTTGTTGCTGTTAGTCTATCAGTGTTCCCTTGTATCGCCCTCCATTTTCTGTCCTTCGTAACAGGCGGCGCTCCCATGCAGCTGTTGAGAGGTTTTCCCTGATGTCATCTTAACAGTGCCCTGCCCCCTCTGTTTAGCATCCGTCTTTCAGCATTTTTGTTTGATGACATCTTCTTTGTGGTTTTCTCAGTTCAGGCCGCTGATTGACCTCCCTGGGTTGTTTTTTTTCTTTTCTTCCCCGAGCACTACTATGTGGAATGTTGATAGCGTAGTTGTGTGTTATGTATAAGGAACCGGGAGTCCAGCAGGGAGTTTGCTGTCTTCTTGTGTCAACAGCCATTTTAGCCTTCTGCTCACAGAGAAGGGCACCGCATGGCCAAGCACACACAAGGAAAGGAGACGGAGCTATTTGGTATTGACAAACATTGCCAACAAGACCTCAGCTTGACTGTCAGCATGCGTGTGAAGCGTGTTTGTGTGTGTGTGTGTGTGTGCGTGTGCGTGCGTGTATTTGATAGACCATGAATATTATTGTCTGGGGTTTCCAGAGAGGCTACAGGTGCAGAATGGACAAACACCAGGTATACTCTTTTTCTGTCTTGCCCCAGGGCAAGGTAATGTTAGCATTCATAGACATAGAGCACTGGAGGCTTGGCGAAAACAGGAAGAAGAAGTGCACAAATGTCACGCACAGCAAAGTAAACCTCATTTGGGGTCAGGGCAAGGAGAGCAAGGGGTTTAGCGACCGGGGGAAACGGATGAGTTTAGCATTTGTTTTTCTTCACGAGCAATGTGGAACCCAGAGGCTGCGTTAAATGAGTGCTATTTTATTTTGTTTTTCTGTGGCATGAAGTATTCAGCATTAACACTCAATGGAGTGTCACATTAGAGGTAGAGGCAGAGAAGAAAACATAAGGAAACAGAGGGAGAGACGGCGCGAGAGAAGTCCTGTCAGAGCCGACTTGATTAGGTATCACAATACAACAAAGCAGAGTTTACTTATTTACACACTAACACTCCCCGACAGTTACTGCGAATGCCTCCGATGTCGGCAAATGCAACCCATGAAGGAAATATCTGAGCCGCCAAACAAGAGGAGACTCTGTTATTATTTTAATTATGCTCTTTTTTCTTTCATTTCCCCCTGGCTGAAAGTCAGAAGGGGAGCATGCGAAGGAGAGAAGAAACTCTTCCGTCTGGCGTTAGGAGGCACCCCAGTGATTCTTCTTCTGCAGGTACAAACGCTGGCATGCAGGAAGTAGCTCTTATGAAAGTCAATACATATACATATTCCTGATGCATAATTTATGGTTACTTCTGTAGCATTAGAGCAAGCACTGAGACGAGATTGACACTCCACTACAGTCTGGGATTTTTTCAAAGCATTTTGAAAAGTTGCACAAAATATTCCAGAATCAAGGTGAGGAATAAAATATCTAGTATGCCGCAGAAAAAGCTTTAATATTGTTCCGCTGCTCGTGTCACTGCAGCACAATTAAGTTATAAATAGGGTTTTTGCTGCAGATAATAGAAATAAAGCCATACAATTGAGTTTTAGTCAGACACATTTAAAATACAACTAACCAGATCTGCGACTGAATTATCAACACAAACGCTGATAACAGAGGACAATCTTAAGCTCTTTACATTTTGCTACAAAGTAAATATGTTCTCATTTCCCTCTTACGTGTTTGCTGTGCCCAGACAACAGGTTAATGGGGCAAAACAACTCAATTAACTAAGTCAACAGTTTGTGGTTCCCATCATTAGCAGTAAAAGCCAAGCAGTCCAGAATATTGCACATTCCAGACTAAAGCAGGCCATCTGGTCCCTGAGTGCACAAAACATCGCATTCACATTAAGTGTTTATTGTTTTCTTAGATTGATGCTGTTAATATCAGCCTTTCAGGATGACAGATTAGCATCACCTCCTAATCAGCACTATTAGGAGATAAATATCAGTAATTTAATCACCATAGCAATTGCTTTTACAATAATAAGATTTACAAATGCAAGTGATTAAGTAATTAGCTTACATCTCTGAAGATTACAATCCCCTGGACTTTGGGGCATCTGGCTTTCTGAAGATTACTCAGTTTCACTTTAGTAACCTGCCTTTTTTTGTGAATGAGATTTATGCTTGACCAGCACGTGAATCTCAGAGCCCCAGAAGTGTGTGTGTGTGTGTGTGTTTTGTGTTTTGTGTTTTTCATGCAGTGCAAGAACTTTATACAAAGGGGATGAATGTCTTGCATTTATTTCAGTTGGAAAAATGATATACACGTGATAAAATAAAGCCAGGCTGTGTGATGCCATATCTGAACAGCGATCAAGGTTTTCTTTGTTGCTGAAGGAACATTGGCCCTTGGGCTACTTCTGGTTTCAACATTTTAAATATCTGGTTTTTTTGAATTTTTATTTACTAAGCAATTTGTAGGTTAGTGTTAATTTCCTAAATGCAACATAAAAGGAGTGCAGTGCTCTGAGAAAAAAAGAATTAAAGGGGAAAATCATAAAACAGCGGAAAATCAGGAAAATTGCTTCCATGTGGCTGCGGCTGCCAGAGCCAAAGGAAGCGGAGCGCTGCCTAAGTGCCTCTGACCCGCCGAGACTATAGGCCAATTCAGTTTGAAAGGCACAGCTCTCTAATGAAGGCCTAATTTTTATTGCCACTCGATTGACTTCAAAGCAGTTCAGGTTGCCAAACAGCATTTCACTGGAGGTATTTTCAGGTGCACTGCATATAGTTCATAAATAATTTCCCCATTAGTCCAGGCAATGCACTTTTGGGTGAATGTTTCTTCTGTTAGGTCCCTATCGCTCCACTCTGCTCCTTCTCCTGGCCTCAACACCAGCACACCAAGCAACTGCCCTGTGTCATTCCTCTACTATTCCTGCACCACTGACTGCCCCTAACCTTCGTCCTCTAGGAGCTGAAGGAGTCAAACACCGCTTAGCGGCTCTGGTCGCTTTCTGCTGAAGCAATGAGACAGGCTGGCCATGGCTCTGTGCTGTCAGCCCTCCGGAAAGGAGCCCCACAGCCAGAAGAACAGGGCTCTAAATTACAGGATTAGTGAATTAAAATAAATCCAACCACAAGAGGTCCAATCACAATTGGCTCATTGGTTGTGACCGTGCTGTCATTTTGAATGGCTACCTGCTATTGTGCAGGAAATGGCACATGAGAGGGAACATTGACACAACCGGCCTTAAGAGCATGTTTTCAGATAATCTATCCAAAGGAGCTCAAAAACACAATTGTAAATTTTGACAAATTAGATAATTTAACTCATATTTTCTCCATGACCAGAGCAGAACAAATGAAACACCAAACCAATCAGTGGATGGATAGAACCCTTGAAATGTTTTCCATGCTCGTCTTAAGGTGTCTGCACAAGAGCTGTGAAAAGATTGCTAAACTGAAACTTTTAGTGAAAAATGTGTTTGTTTGTTTTTAATGACACATCTGGACACATCTCATCATTTACAAGCCAGGCAAAAGTGAATGTTTAAAGCAATAAAACAAGAATTTATGTGTCATGCATGACTTGTAACAACTCTATACTGTGGTAAATAAAGTCTTGGCAAAGTCCTAAAACCAGACAGCAATTTAAGTACTTTGTTTGTTACAGGATAGCTTCAGGTGCAGCTGTATTACAAAAACATGAACTGGAAATTGCTTACCTGACTAGGATGTTTAATTCCAGTGTTACATTGTGATCAGGAAAAGGCCTGGAAGGTTTATTAATATAGATTTTTTTTTAGTTTATTATAAAAACATATTTGCTGCAATTGTCTAAAAGTCAGGATTGGCAAATTGGTGAAGTGTGTAGCGCAGTCACCTCACAGCAAGAAGGTACTGGGTTCGATTCCTATCCATGTGGAGTTTGTATGTTCTCCCCGTCAGCGTGAGTTTTCTCCGGGTTCTCTACCCCCCCTCCGAAAACATGCAATATTGTTGAATTGAGTTGTCTATACTGTCCGTAGTGTAAGAGTGTGTTTGTGAGTGGGTGTTTATGGGTGGCCCTGTGATGCGCTGGCGACACATCCGGGGTGCACCACACCCGTAGTCAGCAGGGATAAGCTCCAGCAACTCCTGTGGCCCACAAGGTGGATAAAATGGCCGGAGATGATGATGTACATCCATTTTCTTGTAGGATGGATGGATGGATGGTTCTGTGCTTGTGATTTGGATATGCTACCAATTGTTACAGGCTAAATTAAAGTTCCACTTAAAAATGTTTATGCATGAAATAACTGTTCCATAATTGTGAGTGGTTTTTCTTCAAGAACAATAAGTGTGAGTCAAAATTCAAAAATGTATGACAGCAAATTGGAAGCTCGGAATCTTATTTCAGTTCCTGTTTATCACACTGGGCTGGATGACATTCCTGGGGGAAAGAAAATGTCCCAATAAGGATCACAATAACGTCTCGTTACTTCACTTTGGTCATTAGCATTATTAGAAAAAGCTATCCTTTTTTATGTGTGCAAAGGCATCTATCCAAAATGTGGTGTGTTCTGTCAAATCAACATTTAAATGAATAGTGAAAGCCTCCCAGGATCCTGCAATCACAAGCCTAATTCAAAACAAACCAATAATAAAAAAAGAATCGGTGCCATCAAAGCACACATGTTTCCCATTTCCAGCCATTCTCAGAGAAGTAGTGGAATCTTGTGGGGTCATGTCTTGACTTAGCAAGCCATTAAACTAGTTTTCCCTTTGTCCAGCGCTCTGTAAAGAACTTCGTAAAACGTTTGATGGGTAATAACACACAGGGAGGCGCACAGGCCAGGACGAGTTGGAGAACTCTGGAGTCGACTTGGAAGCAAATGTAAATCTGCCAGACGCGATTAACAACAGTATCTGTTTACATCTATATTTTACGTGTAGAAGTTATTATTATGTTTCTCTAATTGTGTTTCCTTCCCTGCAGCAAACCAGATTCTTTGAGGAGGGAAACATGGAACAGGTATTTTCCAATAAAGTGGGGAGTTATTGTCATTGTGTGATTACTCGCAGTTCCTTCACTTCCTCTCTCCTCTTAGCGCGTTTGCTCTCGGCTGTCCAGTCTAACCATGAAACATGCCAGTGTACTTTCTGTTGTGGTGTTGCAATGTGACGGTGTGTGTGTCTGTCTACTGAAGGTGTGACTATCCAGATACTACAAGCACAATAAATAAATCATACATCCATGAAAGGATTTTGGATTTGTATAAGATTTTTCAGAGCTTCTATTTGCTCTCCTAGAAATATGAAGCTGGTTTTGTAAACTGGTGATCAGGTGTAAACATTTACTTACAAATACTTACAATCATACAAAGACCACAATGAAATCCAGATGATCGTCTTTTTAAATTCAATATTTCAAATCTTTAAAAATGAATGGGCTATAATTATTCAAACGCTACAAAGAAATAACAGGAAGATGCCATGATGTCCTGACTACTTTTCTGACATGAACATTTATGCGTGCATTCACTGTCTTTTTGTTCACACTTTCAGATCTTTTTAAATATTTACACATGTCTCCACACATTTACGTGTTTTCTGGAAAACTGCCCAAAATGTGTTACTCTCCCGAACTTTTTCAGGGCATCTGCTCTCCACATTGCTGCTGTGTCACTGTAGTGTTTGAGAACTGATCGATAACACAAGACTGATGTGTCCCATGATTCATGACTGCAGCCAGTCTAATTCCCTTACAGCTTACACACACACAAACCTTCATTAGTGAGTTGTTATTGGAAGAAAGCGAGCCCTTGGTATCTGTTAAACACAACACGACTTCTCTTAATGAGAAGCACAGTAGTCTCCCTGTCAGCTCAGCCTCGGGTTCCGACTAACACACACTCCTGGAGCTCGGTGGGGAAGTGCCATTGTTCCACTGGTTGTGATGAAAATGTTCTCACAGCTGAAACCGTTACTGTTACCATACCCTGATGTGCTCCTTGAAGATAAATAAAAAGCACTTGCTTTGGCTGGTTATTCCTCTTTCCCGTCAGGGTGCAATGGGTTCTTGCGTTAGTCAGATTTTTTTTGAGGGATGGAGATGTAGCCATACCGGCTCTCTGTACCTGACTAGGCCTTAATCTGGGCCCCAAGAGGATTCTAGCTGCGTCCTTTATCCAATTCCAACGACTCCTAACAGGAAATGAGGGCTTCACGGGGCACCGGTAAAGAGATGTAAGGCTGAGTCACATGGAAGTTGCAGATGCTCTGCACACCCAGACCAGATGTTAAAAGAAAGGATCCAACTCTAATATTCAATGAATCACTGATAGAAAGTGAGGCAGTTGCCAAGATGTGAATTTGACTTGTCTTCCTTGCAATTTATTTTATTCTTTGGCGGACATCAGTTTGTCGGAATCCAGCACACAGCACAGAATTTACAACCAGGAATTACTCAGATCCCAAGAAAATGTTACAGTTCAAAGAACATTTAAAAAAACAGAGTTTTTAAAAAAAGGGGTGGGGGTTGGGTGTCTTTTGTCTATCTGAGGGGTAACTCTTCCTAGCAGAGGCAGTCATTAGATGGTGGGAACATAATTAATCAGGGAGAAAGCGGTGCAACACTGATCTGCATCAAACACAATCAATTTCCAGATATCGCTTCCAGATTTCCCACTAACACTTTTTAATAATAAATAATCACACACAAAAAACACTCAATTAGACTACTCTCCAAAGCCCTGACATCATGGGGGGGGGGGGGGGTGCATTCCTCTGGCCCTTTGCTAACTATCAAACTAAGCTTAATCGCACTCTAGTGACTTCCATATCAGGGTTTAAATAAATGCCTTATTAGGGGGGTTTCAAAGCGGCACAGATTGAATGCATTGACAAGAATGGCTTGGAACCGCAGTCAGTGGATGATGATTATATTGGCCCTGTTCTGATTATGCGACATGTTGTGAAGTTATCATCTGCAACATAATGATGTCTGGAGTCTGTGCCCACAGTTTTCCATGGATAACAGGAACACCAGCAAGTCCTTGAGAGATTCCATGACGCCGTGGCTCCTTGTGTTATTCTGCACGCGTGTTGAATCCATACAGGTGGCCAGTTTGGGTTCAAATCCCCAGTTCAATCACTGTATACGGTGCCGGCAGATCTACTGCCACAGCTCCTCAAAAAGAAAAGAAATAATAAAGTATCCAACATACTATATATTACATTTCAATTTGAAATGTGATTGAAGTGCAAGGATGGCAGCATGGTGGTGCAGCGGTGGAGCTGTTTCCTCACAGAAAGGAGGTCATAGGTTCTAATCTGACTTGCAGCCTCTCTGTGAAGAGTTTGCATGTTCTCTCCGGGTTCTCTGGCTTCTTCCCACCACCAAAAACATGCAAATTAGGTGGTTACACTAAATGTCCTTGTGTGTGTGTGTGTGAGAATGATTGCCTGTCTATGGCTACGTTCAGACAGCAGGCTAAAGTGACCCAGCCTATGTGCCGGCCTGCAGTGAACTGGCGGCTTGTCCAGGGTGTGCCCCGCCTCTGGCCCATAGCCTGCTGGGATAGGCTCCAGGACTGTTATGGATGGAATTGACAAAGATCTTTATTGTCTGTAGGAATTTTGATGTGAGATAAGGGATAAGGGACATTGTTCTATCATTTTAGCCACTTCTACATGCTACATGAAGAAACTGGTTGGCTTTTTTTGTTTGTTTCATCTTGGAGAGCATCGACCCAGTTTCTGCTGGTGAAGCGGTCAGGTCCTTGATGTTCCGGGTGGATGGGAAAAGGTTTTCCTACTTAATATGCTTTGAGATTTTGTCTATCAACACATAAAAAGTAAATCCAATTCTGATCTTAATCTGATCCACCAATCTCCAGTACAAACAAAAACTGCTCTGCAACTTTTTATTTCTTGCATGCTGCTACATTTTCCACTACTTTTGCATGTTACATGATGGCTAGTATGCCCTATCTGTTATTCTAATTTATTAGAAGGCATAGAGGATACATAACATCATATCACCATTGCCAATCAATGCCAGCAGGAGTGATTGGAGCAGGTTTGATAAAGGTGTTAGAATGTTAGTGGCTGGTAATAAAATCACGCAATCGCTGTCCTGAAAGAAATTCCTTTCCCCAAACCCCAGATTTTAGTTTCTTCCTATGCCAACTGAGATTACTGCGTAAAGGTTTTCTGCTCGCATCATCCCCCCAAAGAAATTGCATTGACCTCTTCTATCTATTGCTTCCATATGCGAGCAGTTATCTCTCTTGCAAATGGAAATGAGACCCAAAATTGCAACAAATGGGGCCATGCCACTGAATGCAGATGTTCTCTGCTCCTCGCCCAGAGTACACATGCCCGATCAAATTAACTTTAACCCCTCCGCCAACAGAACAGACATCTCTTTTACAAACCCTCTGCCCCTGCAATTTGCTTTGAGTCGAGGCCTGAGGAACAACTGTATGTCCACACGCGGCGAATAAGAAGTGATGTTATCAGACACCTGGGTGCGTTCTTAGCTCTGCTGGAGGGGCTCCCAGGACCACGCCTGGAAGTTTTCCCCTTCATATGCCTGGGCCCTGTGGCCTTTCTATCACTTCCCTCTGTTTTGGATTTTCCCTTCTCTTCTGGCTGCGCGGGAATCGGTTTGACAGAAAACACCTGCTTGTGGGGTGATTCTTGGGGGTCGTGTGTGAGTAGCCCCGGTGATGGAGGGATGAAAGAACAGTGAGAGAGGGGAAGAGGGGGAAGATTGTGAAAGGACGAACAGGTGCTTCCTCCGTTAGACTCTGGGAAAGGCAGCACTCTGGTAATGTATGTAAATGGGAGCAGGCCTGCATCCCTTCATCAAGTGTTTCTCTCCACTCCTCCTTCTGAGTACGGTAATAAGAAAGACCCATGAAAGTGGCCTCACAGATAATTCGCCAAATTGGTTAAATGTTGCTGAGAGCCTGGAGTGTTAATATGCATCAATTCTGAGCAGGCAGAGGTCAGAGGAGTCACTGGTTAGCAGGAAGCATGCAGAAACAGTGCTCCGGTGTCCCATCCCACACAATGCCCATGGCTTTGCTCTGTAATGACATGTCAGAACATATTTAGCACTGCATACTCTGTCCACATTAGATATGGACTGTTTTGTCCACCCCCAGAGACAACGTTCTGAGTTGTCTTCATGCTATATTTAGACAATATCATGCTTATCTTTACATTATTTTATTCCTTTGCATTCACACATGCACACTTTTACATATACTGCCTGAATTTCTTCCCACCATCTGCTCGCCTTTAGGGACCCTGATTATGCCTAATGAGCGTTTCCGAACCCAGTCCCTCATCTATCTCCAAAGACCCAAAACACAGCCCTGCTATTCCTCCAACCTATGGTTCATTCACTTCCACACATCCATCTCACTTGATCGCTCTCTCTTTCTGTCACACCCACACACACACACACACACACACACACAAACAGCAGCAACACTGTGGCTAAATCGATCCCATCATTTATAAGGCTGTCAGCTTAATACACACAAATATTACATACATGTAGAAGGCATGTGGAATTGGAACATACAGGTGCTAACTTTGTTGGCTGGGTCTGTTCCTGGTCCAGGCTAATGAGGAGCAGGTGAGTGGCTGCTGCTTTAATCAAGTGGAGAGTGGGCTGGGTGCAGATTTGCAGCTTGTTGAAAGGCCAGTCGTACACATGGGCTTCATTATGGGGTTAGGGGGGAATCAGTCAGGAACAATTGCTTTCCCACTCTTGCAGTTTAGCTGGAAAAGCTTTTCTCTTTATGACAGAGAAAACTGCACAAGTTCACAGAGATGATCGTTTCAAATTTGTCTGTTTTGGAGACGATAAAATCCTGAATAGAACACGAAATTAAGTAGAATATGTTCCAAAAAAGTGATTTTTGAATATTCAATTAATTCATTTTTGTAAATAGTAAAATCTTCCGACGTAATATATTTAAATATATAAAAGCTATACTATAAATGATATATTTAAAACTACAAGTGAACTTGTTCTTGTAACCAGAGGCATAATTAAAGCATAGCCTGTTTTTCTCAGTGTAAAATTCCCAAACAAATATTTTATAGCCTGATAAATAAGCCATTACAGTTTTACAAACCAATTAGCAGTTACCACTTTTATGTCCTGAAAAGTGTCTCGACTGATTTATGGGACGGAATGGAGCGTCACCCAAAAGCAGGACTAACTAGCTTTGGTGGAAAATCAACTCAAGCGCCATGTGCAAGCGCTTCATGATGTTGTAGCAAATGATGTAATGTTTTGTTCCTATTTAAACTGTCTGCTTTATCAGCTCGATAAATGCTTGTGAAAAATGTTCAATGCATGTTCAATGCGATGTAATCCCAAATATCCAATACAATTAAATATTAGTTTCATATTTTTGTCTTGACATGGTTTATCTGCTGTTTTTTTTATTTTTGAAAACTTCTGCAGTGATTATGCCGTTTCGGTGGTTTGGTCTTGCATTTGAAAATAATATAGAGGGCCTTGGTCTCCTTTTCCTGTCCAGATTTAGTAAGCATTTAACTGCTGTAATTTAGTTACACTATAAATCTGTTACTCACCCAGCAGCAGCCAACTGGACAAATCAAGTGCAAAATGTATTACTGTATATGAGTAAATATTTCATTACACTATAAAATTTGAATTAGTTAACTTTACTTTTAAAAAGCATGAAAACTGACAATACCTGTGGATAAGCAGCTTTAGAGGAGACATCTATGATCGTCTCGTTCTCAGCTCAGCTGCTTGCGGGTCATGGGTCTTCTCAGGTGGCTACGGGAGAGAGGCGGGGGACACCCCAGATGAGACGCAAGTTTATCACAGGGCCACACAAAATATAAAAACCACTCTCTCACACACGCACACACGGTTACATTTAGTGACCAATTCACCTCAGCATTTTGGAGGTGGGAGGAAGCCGGAGAACCTGGAGAAAACCCACGAGGACACGGGGAAACTCCGCACAGAAAGGGATTGAACCATGGAGCCTTCGCGCTGTGAGGTAGCTGCGCTACCCACTGCACCATCATGCCACCCTATAGAGCAACAATAAAGATCTAAAGAATTAAACATATAAAGATATAAATTGAATGCAATAATTCCTTAGCTGTCTTTTTACAGTGGGCGACCCGGTGGCGCAGTGGTTAGCGCTGTTGCCCCACAGCGAGGAGGTTGCGGGTCCGAATCCGACTTTCTGTGAGGAGTTTGCATGTTCTCCCAGTGTCTGCGTGGGTTCTCTCCAGGTTCTCCGGCTTCCTCCCACCACCAACAAAACATGCGGCTTGGGTGAATTGGTTGCACTAAATTGCCCGAGTGTGTCTGTGTGTGTGTGAATGATTGTCTGTCTCTGTATTGCCCTGCAATGAACTGGCGGCTTGTCCAGGGTGTACCCCGCCTCTTGCCCATTGACTGCTCCAGCATGACCGATAACGGATAAAGCGGTTGGAAAATGAATGAATGAATGCTTTTACAGTCCACCTGGGTGGATGAGGGCTACATCATTCTGCGGGACAGCAGATGTGAAATACTCTCGGAAAAGCAAATTTACTGCAGAAAATATATCTAAACTGACAAATTTAAAATTTGTCTCAATATGAATGATGCTTTGAGTGACTAAAGTAAGACAAACAAACGGCAACAAATGATGTTGGTAGGCCAAAAAGAGCTGTTTGTGATTTATGGACCACTGGGGAGGTATAAAAGCACATTCACACAAACGAATGGAACAATCCAGACAAATGAGCAAATGACTTGATGTTAGTCTTAATGAGAATATATGATTATTGCCGAGAGCTACAGCCTGGAGCCCTCCTTGTGCCCACTTTAACTGGAGTGATTCTTAAAAATTATGACATTAAGGGACTCCGTGAAATGAGGAGGCCTGAGTTTAATGTTTGCATCAGCATTTGATGAATGGCTGCTAATGATGTCCCAAAGTTCTATAAACTGGAAATAAATAGTTATTTTATTGTCATACAAATCAGTATTTCGTTCCCAAAATTGTTTTTAGATTCATGACATGTGGCCTCTGCTTATGGCCATGCTTGAAATGCACATATATACTGCAATAAAGGCATAATTAAAAATGAGATAAGACACTAACTCAACTCTTTATATTTCAGGGGTGCACCGTATTTACTGTGTTGCCTTGATAGAGCGAGTGGATGAATATGTAATACTTTAGTTTTGTTTATTTTTGTGTTTACTTAACTGAGGTATGGATGAAATCTACAGAGACAGAATCCATCCTCATCCATCATCTTTCTTTTCTCTTCAAAGCCTTTTTTATCATCCCAACTCCCACAGCCCTGACAAGGCGGCAGAGCTTTTACCCGAATGCTTTTACGTATGCAAACCAAATCGCTTTTCTGTTTACCTCAACAAACTCCCTTCACATTCAGTGTTTTTAAGTATTTGCATTCACAGGAGGGATGTGCAAAGCGGTGCTGGCTTTCTGAGGCCAAACTGTAAATGACTCCTCAGCACTTGAAAATCACATGCTATACCCTGCAGTTGAACTTTTTTGGGGGGTGAAATTTCAAGAAAATGTGTTTCTGAGCGAGCGACTGACTGTGTTTCTAACTTTCCATCCGTGCATACCATATTACTTGGCCAAGCTCTGCATCAGCAAGGCCTCCATCAAACTTCGAAAGGTCACCCCTGAGCAGAGAGGCTTGGTTTTGCATAAAAAAAAACTGCTGCTGATCTATGACAAAGCTGCTTAATGTGCCACGCCACTGACAGGATTCCATCACTCCTCATTACGTCCAGCCATGTCATGGGTGTCAACTTGAGTCTCTCACCAACACCTCTGCCATAAAAGCAGGTGACAGGAGGAGTTATTGTCATCAAGGAGGGACTGTGAACTTGCACCGAACCCTCTGTCAGCTGTCATGACTTGGAAAAATACTGTGCAAAGATGCAATAACAGGGAGTGTTTAGATGTGTCTTTGGTACATAGCGGAGAACAATTAGGAGTGGGGGGGTGGGGGGTTCTCGCAAGGAGGCAGTTAAGCTGTTTCAGAGCTACACCTGTAGGGCTGCTCTGTGAAGCCATGGCAGGCGTGGGAGCGTGAAGAGAACTTTGCGTTGACCTTTGAACCCTGGCCTTCACACTCTTTCAAAGTGTAAAATTGCAGAGGAAGGCGTGCCTTCATGTTTGATGAAGAAAGCACAGAGAGAGTGGGGAAAATGAAGGAAAAGCAGTAGTTAAGTTGATGCTTGTTAGCCGTGCTGGGAGAAACGTGATAGCTGTGTGACACTTCAAGCATTCCATGTCAAAGGGTGCCAGTTTATTTGGGTTTTCCCCGTCGGCTGAATGTGCACAATTGAGAGTCACTACAGGTGAAACTTGAGACATGGTTCTGGTGGTGTTGTGTTACTTACTTGGTTTGAATAGCATTGATTTGATGGCGAGCAGAGAAGGAGCTGCACTATCGCTCTGGTTCGTGCCTTCAGTGAAAGGAACAGGGACTGGGATGGGAGGTTCTGAGCTGGGTTTGAGTTCATTAAGGGACACCATTTAACTCTAAGATGAACAAAATACAAATCCCAGAAAGCATTCATGCATTCTTGGGGTGTGCATGTGTGTCATATTGATGTCTTAAGACCTCTCCGGAGAAGGAAGTCTCACCAGCAGCATCTGCTTGTCGTCCCCTGTTTCCTGTTTGGCCCGGAGCCCTCCTGGTACAGTCCTGTATGACATGTAAGGGACTGAGCTGCAGAGCGTCTGTAGGCTGTTAACGTGTGTGCGTGTGCGTGTGTGTGCGTGTGTGTGCATGTGGATGCCTACCAAGCAGGCCATAAAGCTGCCTTAAGTTAAGCAGTGATTAATACAGCCATCAGTTTCTGAGGCTGCCCTCTTGTTCTCCTGCTACAGAGCAGGCCAATGTTTGCCTTTCTCAGAGCAGCCTTGCTTTATGACAGCGTGGGGTCAGAGGCAGAAAAAGGAGCATTCTTTAATTTGATAATTAGTCTGTGGACACTTTGGGGTGAACGGAAAGGATTGGCCTCATTAGCTGTAATTGTCTAATTGCCTTTCATCTAAATAGGCCATAATTTTCACTTCATGGATTATACAAATACCATAAATGCACCTCTGTGTTATTTGTGTATCTTGCAACTCACCTCTGAGCGTAAAAGCAAATTCTGCTGTCACAGAGCCTGCTGAGTGAGAGACGGGTGTGTTTAAATATGGCAAGAGTGAAGGACTGGAAACTATAGGAGCGAGGTACAGACAAATTAGACGGAAATATTCTATTGAAATATTCTCTTTAATAATATCCTGCATGTTACTCAACACTGAAGCACAGACTCACCAAACGAATGCAACAAATTGGTTTGTGCTATTTTATATAAATTATTTCTATTTATTGCCGAGGAAACGTTGGATGAACATGAACACTCATTCTATGCTGTCGCTTTGAAAAAGGAGGCCATTCAAATGCCTGAATGGAAGATTACAGAAAATTCTGAATAGTTCATCACTATAGATGATTTAATTATATAATCATGGTCACATTGCAGACGTTCAGTGACCCTAACCCTAGCCATGTTTCCCCCCCCCCTCAAATTAACTACATTTCTCATTGATCAGATTTTTAAGGTACTTTAAGGTACTTTTTTCAATTCAAGACTTTATTGGATGCTTAAATTGTAGGGCAAATTATCTTCCGACTTCTGATCTAGACAATTCACTGACAGAATATCAACCGTTTCCCACTTATTATCTGATAATAAACTTAGTTATGCACGGCAGTGAAGGAGTGCGTCTTCAAAAATGGAAATGCAAGAACAAGAAAATAAGGGATAGTTTAAACTTGTTCCCTTGCTATCTTTGTGGCCCCTAACTGTGGTTAAGATGCTGCTGGGGGGTGGTGGGGGCTGCTCATGCATTAACACGTACATAAATAGATCAACATGTCTGCTGTATAAAAGCCCCACGTCATTTCATGCTACACCCATGAGGGGCCTCATCCCTCCCAAGAGTTACAGGCACTGTAAGTGAGCAGTCTTTCCTTCTGTCATACCCACATCTGCCCCCCCCCCCCTCCCAAACAGAAAACACACCATGCTGGGGCCACCTGCCAGAGAAGGCCTGTCTTTTGTGTGGATGTCTATATAAGCCTGGGATTCTGTTACCCTTTTCCCCTGGGAGAGCAGGCGCTGCTGTAGGCAGCCGAACTACTGGTAGACTCGCACGCGTCAACAAGAAGACATCGAGTCCAGTCAGTGAAGGGAGGACAGACTACATCAATTAAGATGTGTGCAGATATAGGTAGTTTTACTCATGGGCTGGCTGTCGAATGTTCAGACGTTCTTTATGAAGCGTTGAAGCTTGATATGTTTAAAATAAATGGCTATCTACGACTTTAGTGTCTTGACGTATTTGAGCTCTATTATTTTACCGAGAAGAAAGACGGCTTATTTTCTTGGAATTCAGCAGCAGTTTTTGCATTAGTGAGAGAGTGATGAAATATGCTGCTGTTGCATCTGAAGACTGCTTTAAGTTTAATAAAAGAGAAACAATTTTCTGTTATTTACCCCCCACCCACTGATAGAAGTATGGTGGACAAAAAAAATATATAAAAATTAAAGCTGCGAGCAGCCTTGAGAGGTTCCTCGAACCCGGCGTACGTTGGGGTACGCGCTTATTCGCAATCCACAAATGTCAGAAACACGCGTACGTCCTCTAGACGTGACCCTGATGAAGCGTGTCAAGTTTGGGACCGATCGGACAATGTATGCTCCTGTTCCTGTAGGTGGCGCTGAGACTATCACTGTCAATGGCATGTACTCGAGTTCAGGTCTGGACTCTCATCCAGCGTGTGAAATTTGGAGACGGTCGGACCGTGTAAAGTGAAGCTCCAACAGCCACGCACGTCACGCCAAAACATCAAAGTTCGCAAGGCCGCCACGGCAACAGCGATTGGCGAAAACACAAAAGCTTCGCAATTTAGCGTCGTCAATGAGTCGAGAAGCTGTCGCCCAACTTTGAGATCGATATCTCGAAACCTCTAGGAGGAGTATCGCAAAGTTCGAGACCTCTAAAATGGTAAAATGGCACATTCAAACGTGGCCTGTAACCTCATCGTTCGATCGATCAAAAATCCCTTCGCAATTTAACGTCGCAGGTACTTGGCGATCACGTCATCCGAATTCGACGCGAATCCGATAAAGCGTCTGGGAGGAGTTCGTCAAAGTATGCCAAAAAACGTACATAATCCAATATGGCCGACATCCGGGTGGGCGGGGCTACAGAAAGCCAATTACAAATATGTCTGGAAGGACGATTTGGACGTTACCCCCAAATTTCGTGACTATCGGACAAACTACGTTCAAACTACGGCTTCCCGTGCGTTAGGGGGCGCTCTGGAGCCCCCGAAACACGCCGAGAGCAATCGCTTTACGAGCCGGTCAAGTTGGGAGATGTCCGTCTCCTGACCGATTTTCAAGAGTTTTCGCGTATGTTGAGGGGGTCAAAGCTACGCTACAAGGGAAAAACAATCAAGGGGGCGCCAAAGAGCCAATATGCGACGTAACGTTAAAATTACACAATCAAATCCTCGTAAGTACCGTTGCGAACCCGCACGTAAAGTTTCGTGGGTTTTCGTCGATCCTAAAGTCCTCAAAAACGCGTTCGTACATTTCAAATTTTCGCACGCCGTCCAAGATGGCTGACTTCCTGTCTGCGTATAAAATCTCAAAAATATTTACTAGCCTCGGGACCCCCAGAGGTACGACGTACTCGGATTTCGCGACGATCCGAGCACCTTTTCGGAGAAAAGCCGACTTCAGGTGGCGCTATGGAGCCCCCAATCCATATACAATTCCAATCAAATTCCAGATTTAGAAACTAGACACCAGATGTGACACTCCTATATGGTTTCGACACCTCTAGGTGCCCGGGAAGTGCCTCAAAAAGCCATTTGAAAATAATAATAATAATAATAATAATAATAATAATTAAAGCCGCAAGCGGCGTTGTAGGCCCTCGCCGGCCGACAGGCCGTTGAGCTGACCCGCCGACGCACGCCGCTTTTGTCCTGAGTGCTTCGCAAGTGTTTAGATTTGAGCTGCATTGGTAGCTCACAGTTTAGTCAAATCGTTATTTGGATTATATGGCCATCTGCCATCAGGAGTTTCAATCCAATATGGCCGCCTTCCTGTGTGTCTGGGGGCGTGGCCATAAAAAAAAAAAAATTGCACTGACATGACGCATGTCTGTACCGAATTTCGTGGCTGTCCGACAAAGTTGGCGTCGGACCCCTCCCCATAGGAGGGGTTGCCATCGCCATGGCAATAGGGTAAAAACAACAACGTGGTTACGATTGTGTTTTTTGATTGGGGCCACATGAGGGACTTTTCTGGTAAGTTTCAATCATTTCTGGCAAAGTATTTTTTTAATTCCCTTTCAATTTTTGTTATCGTTCTCTAGGGGGCGCTGTAAGGCTGATTGTCAAAGTTTCCCTTTTAAAGTGTCCAGGTAGGAAGGGTCAATAAGTGTTTAAAATTTGGTTTGGATTGGAGTGTGTGTGTGTGCAAACGCTGACTCAGCAGTTTTTAAAATTATATCCAATATGGCCGCCATCCTGTGTGTCTGGGGGCGTGGCCATAATACTTTTTTTTTTTTGCCCTGACTTGACGCATGTGTGTACCGAATTTCGTGGCTGTCCGACAAAGTTGGTGTCGGACCCCCCATAGGCACAATGCATTGTGATTTTTGTAGGTGGCGCTAGCGCGCCACTTTTTCATGCCCAATTTTAAAACACATAAAATAATTAATTTTTCGCCGGTTCTGAGCTTGGTTCAAAGTTTGGTGAGTTTTCGAGCATGTTCAGGGGGTCAAATTGCCGTTTAAACAGCAGAACAAAGAAAAAGAAAAAGAATTAAAGCCGCAAGCGGCATTGTAGGCCCTCGCCGGCCGACAGGCCGTTGAGCTGACCCGCCGACGCACGCCGCTTTTGTCCTGAGTGCTTCGCAAGTGTTTAGATTTGAGCTGCATGAGTAGCTCACAGTTTAGTCAAATCGTTATTTGGATTATATGGCCATCTGCCATCAGGAGTTTCAATCCAATATGGCCGCCTTCCTGTGTGTCTGGGGGCGTGGCCACAATACATTTTGTTTTTGCCCTGACATGACGCATGTCTGTACCGAATTTCGTGGCTGTCCGACAAAGTTGGCGTCGGACCCCTCCCCATAGGAGGGGTTGCCATCGCCATGGCAACAGCGTAAAAACAACATGGTTACGATTGTGTTTTTTGATCGGGACCACATGAGGGACTTTTCTGGTAAGTTTCAATCATTTCTGGCAAAGTATTTTTTTAATTCCCATTCAATTTTTGTTATCGTTCTCTAGGGGGCGCTGTAAGGCTGATTGTCAAAGTTTCCCTTTTAAAGTGTCCAGGTAGGAAGGGTCAATAAGTGTTTAAAATTTGGTTTGGATTGCAGTGTGTGTGTGTGCAAACGCTGACTCTGCAGTTTTTAAAATTATATCCAATATGGCCGCCTTCCTGTGTGTTTGGGGGCGTGGCCATATTTTTTTTTTTTTTTTGCCCTGACTTGACGCATGTGTGTACCGAATTTCGTGGCTGTCCGACAAAGTTGGCGTTGGACCCCCCATAGGCACAATGCATTGTGATTTTTGTAGGTGGCGCTAGCGCGCCACTTTTTCATGCCCAATTTTAAAACACATAAAATAATTAATTTTTCGCCGGTTCTGAGCTTGGTTCAAAGTTTGGTGAGTTTTCGAGCATGTTCAGGGGGTCAAATTGCCGTTTAAACAGCAGAACAAAGAAGAATAAAGAAGAATTAAAGCCGCAAGCGGCGTTGTAGGCCCTCGCCGGCCGACAGGCCGTTGAGCTGACCCGCCGACGCACGCCGCTTTTGTCCTGAGTGCTTCGCAAGTGTTTAGATTTGAGCTGCATGAGTAGCTCACAGTTTAGTCAAATCGTTATTTGGATTATATGGCCATCTGCCATCAGGAGTTTCAATCCAATATGGCCGCCTTCCTGTGTGTCTGGGGGCGTGGCCACAATACATTTTTTTTTTGCCCTGACATGACGCATGTCTGTACCGAATTTCGTGGCTGTCCGACAAAGTTGGCGTCGGACCCCTCCCCATAGGAGGGGTTGCCATCGCCATGGCAACAGCGTAAAAACAACAACATGGTTACGATTGTGTTTTTTGTTCGGGACCACATGAGGGACTTTTCTGGTAAGTTTCAATCATTTCTGGCAAAGTGTTTTTTTAATTCCCATTAAGTTTTTGTTATCGTTCTCTAGGGGGCGCTGTAAGGCTGATTGTCAAAGTTTCCCTTTTAAAGTGTCCAGGTAGGAAGGGTCAATCAGTGTTTAAAATTTGGTTTGGATTGGATTGTGTGTGTGTGCAAACGCTGACTCAGCAGTTTTTAAAATTATATCCAATATGGCCGCCTTCCTGTGTGTCTGGGGGCGTGGCCATAATACTTTTTTTTTTTTGCCTTGACTTGACGCATGTGTGTACCGAATTTCGTGGCTGTCCGACAAAGTTGGCGTCGGACCCCCCATAGGCACAATGCATTGTGATTTTTGTAGGTGGCGCTGACGCGCCACTTTTTCATGCCCAATTTTAAAACACATAAAATAATTAATTTTTCGCCGGTTCTGAGCTTGGTTCAAAGTTTGGTGAGTTTTCGAGCATGTTCAGGGGGTCAAATTGCCGTTTAAACAGCAGAACAAAGAAGAAGAATAAAGAAGAATAAAGCCGCAAGCGGCGTTGTAGGCCCTCGCCGGCCGACAGGCCGTTGAGCTGACCCGCCGACGCACGCCGCTTTTGTCCTGAGTGCTTCGCAAGTGTTTAGATTTGAGCTGCATTAGTAGCTCACAGTTTAGTCAAATCGTTATTTGGATTATATGGCCATCTGCCGTCAGGAGTTTCAATCCAATATGGCCGCCTTCCTGTGTGTCTGGGGGCGTGGCCACAATACATTTTTTTTTTGCCCTGACATGACGCATGTCTGTACCGAATTTCGTGGCTGTCCGACAAAGTTGGCGTCGGACCCCTCCCCATAGGAGGGGTTGCCATCGCCATGGCAACAGCGTAAAAACAACATGGTTACGATTGTGTTTTTTGATCGGGACCACATGAGGGACTTTTCTGGTAAGTTTCAATCATTTCTGGCAAAGTATTTTTTTAATTCCCATTCAATTTTTGTTATCGTTCTCTAGGGGGCGCTGTAAGGCCGATTGTCAAAGTTTCCCTTTTAAAGTGTCCAGGTAGGAAGGGTCAATAAGTGTTTAAAATTTGGTTTGGATTGGAGTGTGTGTGTGTGCAAACGCTGACTCTGCAGTTTTTAAAATTATATCCAATATGGCCGCCTTCCTGTGTGTTTGGGGGCGTGGCCATAATTTTTTTTTTTTTTTGCCCTGACTTGACGCATGTGTGTACCGAATTTCGTGGCTGTCCGACAAAGTTGGCGTCGGACCCCCCATAGGCACAATGCATTGTGATTTTTGTAGGTGGCGCTAGCGCGCCACTTTTTCATGCCCAATTTTGAAACACATAAAATAATTAATTTTTCGCCGGTTCTGAGCTTGGTTCAAAGTTTGGTGAGTTTTCGAGCATGTTCAGGGGGTCAAATTGCCGTTTAAACAGCAGAACAAAGAAGAAAAAGAAAAAGAATAAAGAATTTTTGCAAAAACAATATAACTTTTTTTCTGAGTGTGCGATTTCTACACAAAATACATTTTTGGAATGGTCTCGACGAGGGCCACGCGTCTGTGGGGGCACACAAACACGAGTTGACGAGCTTCGCTCGTCAACTCGTGTTTGTGTGTGTGTCCGTGCGTCTGTGTGTCTGTGTTGTTTAGTGTCGGGGTGTGTGTGTGTGTGCTATTGAGTGTCGTGGGTGTGGGCGTGGGTGTGTTGGTCGCCCGATGGTTGACTCGCTGCGCTCGTCAACCATCGGAAGACAGTTACAAACACAGTTGACTCGCTGCGCTCGTCAACTGTGTTTGTCGATGTCTGTGTGTGTGCGTGTGTGTTGTTGAGTGTCGGTGTGTGTGTGTGTGTGCTGTTGAGTGTCGGTGTGTGTGTGCGTGAGTGTGTTGGATGCCGAGGGTTGACGAGCTGCGCTCGTCAACTTTGTCGAGGGTTGACGAGCTGCGCTCGTCAACTTGTCGTCTTCTGCGTTGCAAAAGCAATAGCCCCTTACGCCTAGTATAGGCGCTCGGGCCTAATTAAAGCCGCAAGCGGCGTTGTAGGCCCTCGCCGGCCGACAGGCCGTTGAGCTGACCCGCCGACGCACGCCGCTTTTGTCCTGAGTGCTTCGCAAGTGTTTCGATTTTAGCTGCATTGGTAGCTCACAGTTTAGTCAAATCGTTATTTGGATTATATGGCCATCTGCCATCAGGAGTTTCAATCCAATATGGCCGCCTTCCTGTGTGTCTTGGGGCGTGGCCATAATACTTTTTTTTTTTGCCCTGACTTGACGCATGTCTGTACCGAATTTCGTGGCTTTCCGACAAAGTTGGCATCGGACCCCTCACCATAGGCGGGGTTGCCATCGCCACGGCAACACCGTAAAAACAACAACATGGTTACGGCTGTGTTTTTTGATCGGGACCACATGAGGGACTTTTCTGGTAAGTTTCAATCATTTCTGGCAAAGTATTTTTTTAATTCCCATTCAATTTTTGTTATCGTTCTCTAGGGGGCGCTGTAAGGCTGATTGTCAAAGTTTCACTTTTAAAATGTCCAGGTAGGAAGGGTCAATAAGTGTTTAAAATTTGGTTTGGATTGGAGTGTGTCTGTGTGCAAACGCTGACTCAGCAGTTTTTAAAATTCAATCCAATATGGCCGCCTTCCTGTGTGTTTGGGGGCGTGGCCATAATATTTTTTTTTTTTTGCCCTGACTTGACGCATGTGTGTACCAAATTTCGTGGCTGTCCGACAAAGTTGGCGTCGGACCCCCCATAGGCACAATGCATTGTGATTTTTGTAGGTGGCGCTAGCGCGCCACTTTTTCATTCCCAATTTTGAAACACATAAAATAATTAATTTTTCGCCGGTTCTGAGCTTGGTTCAAAGTTTGGTGAGTTTTCGAGCATGTTCAGGGGGTCAAATTGCCGTTTAAACAGCAGAACAAAGAAAAAGAAAAAGAAAAAGAAGAATAAAGAATTTTTGCAAAAACAATATAACTTTTTTTCTGAGTGTGCGATTTCTACACAAAATACATTTTCGGAATGGTCTCGACGAGGGCTACGCGTCTGTGGGGGCACACAAACACGAGTTGACGAGCTTCGCTCGTCAACTCGTGTTTGTGTGTGTGTGTCTGTGTGTCTGTGTTGTTCAGTGTCGGGGTGTGTGTGTGTGTGCTGTTGAGTGTCGTGGGTGTGGGCGTGGGTGTGTTGGTCGCCCGATGGTTGACTCGCTGCGCTCGTCAACCATCGGAAGACAGTTACAAACACAGTTGACTCGCTGCGCTCGTCAACTGTGTTTGTCGATGTCTGTGTGTGTGCGAGTGTGTTGTTGAGTGTCGGTGTGTGTGTGCGTGAGTGTGTTGGATGCCGAGGGTTGACGAGCTGTGCTCGTCAACTTTTTCGAGGGTTGACGAGGGTTGACGAGCTGCGCTCGTCAACTTTGTCGAGAGTTGACGAGCTGCGCTCGTCAACTTGTCGTCTTCTGCGTTGCAAAAGCAATAGCCCCTTACGCCTAGAATAGGCGCTCGGGCCTAATAAAGAAGAATTAAAGCCGCAAGCGGCGTTGTAGGCCCTCGCCGGCCGACAGGCCGTTGAGCTGACCCGCCGACGCACGCCGCTTTTGTCCTGAGTGCTTAGCAAGTGTTTAGATTTGAGCTGCATTGGTAGCTCACAGTTTAGTCAAATCGTTACTTGGATTATATGGCCATCTGCCATCGGGAGTTTCAATCCAATATGGCCGCCTTCCTGTGTGTCTGGGGGCGTGGCCATAATACATTTTTTTTTTGCCCTGACATGAGGCATGTCTGTACCGAATTTCGTGACTGTCCGACAAAGTTGGCGTCGGACCCCTCCCCATAGGAGGGGTTGCCATCGCCATGGCAACAGCGTAAAAACAACAACGTGGTTACGATTGTGTTTTTTGATCGGGACCACGTGAGGGACTTTTCTGGTAAGTTTCAATCATTTCTGGCAAAGTATTTTTTGAATTCCCATTCAATTTTTGTTATCGTTCTCTAGGGGCGCTGTAAGGCTGATTGTCAAAGTTTCACTTTTAAAATGTCCAGGTAGGAAGGGTCAATAAGTGTTTAAAATCTGGTTTGGATTGGATTGTGTGTGTGTGCAAACGCTGACTCTGCAGTTTTTAAAATTATATCCAATATGGCCGCCTTCCTGTGTGTCTGGGGGCGTGGCCATAATACTTTTTTTTTTTTGCCTTGACTTGACGCATGTGTGTACCGAATTTCGTGGCTGTCCGACAAAGTTGGCGTCGGACCCCCCATAGGCACAATGCATTGTGATTTTTGTAGGTGGCGCTAGCGCGCCACTTTTTCATGCCCAATTTCAAAACACATAAAATAATTAATTTTTCGCCGGTTCTGAGCTTGGTTCAAAGTTTGGTGAGTTTTCGAGCATGTTCAGGGGGTCAAATTGCCGTTTAAACAGCAGAACAAAGAAAAAGAAAAAGAAAAAGAAAAAGAAAAAGAAAAAGAATAAAGAATTTTTGCAAAAACAATATAACTTTTTTTCTGAGTGTGCGATTTCTACACAAAATACGTTTTTGGAATGGTCTCGACGAGGGCTACGCGCCTGTGGGGGCACACAAACACGAGTTGACGAGCTTCGCTCGTCAACTCGTGTTTGTGTGTGTGTGTGTGTCTGTGTTGTTTAGTGTCGGGGTGTGTGTGTGTGTGCTGTTGAGTGTCGTGGGTGTGGGCGTGGGTGTGTTGGTCGCCCGATGGTTGACTCGCTGCGCTCGTCAACCATCGGAAGACAGTTACAAACACGAGTTGACTCGCTGCGCTCGTCAACTCGTGTTTGTGGATCTCTGTGTGTGTGCGTTTGTGTTGTTTAGTGTCGGTGTGTGTGTGTGCTGTTGAGTGTCGTGGGTGTGGGCGTGGGTGTGTTGGTCGCCCGATGGTTGACTCGCTGCGCTCGTCAACCATCGGAAGACAGTTACAAACACAGTTGACTCGCTGCGCTCGTCAACTGTGTTTGTCGATGTCTGTGTGTGTGCGTGTGTGTTGTTGAGTGTCGGTGTGTGTGTGTGTGTGCTGTTGAGTGTCGGTGTGTGTGTGCGTGAGTATGTTGGATGCCGAGGGTTGACGAGCTGCGCTCGTCAACTTTGTCGAGGGTTGACGAGCTGCGCTCGTCAACTTGTCGTCTTCTGCGTTGCAAAAGCAATAGCCCCTTACGCCTAGAATAGGCGCTCGGGCCTAATAAAGAATTTTTGCAAAAACAATATAACATTTTTTCTGAGTATGCGATTTCTACACAAAATACGTTTTTGGAATGGTCTCGACGAGGGCTACGCGCCTGTGGGGGCACACAAACACGAGTTGACGAGCTTCGCTCGTCAACTCGTGTTTGTGTGTGTGTGTGTGTGTCTGTGTGTCTGTGTTGTTTAGTGTCGGGGTGTGTGTGTGTGTGCTGTTGAGTGTCGTGGGTGTGGGCGTGGGTGTGTTGGTCGCCCGATGGTTGACTCGCTGCGCTCGTCAACCATCGGAAGACAGTTACAAACACAGTTGACTCGCTGCGCTCGTCAACTGTGTTTGTCGATGTCTGTGTGTGTGCGTGTGTGTTGTTGAGTGTCGGTGTGTGTGTGTGTGTGCTGTTGAGTGTCGGTGTGTGTGTGCGTGAGTGTGTTGGATGCCGAGGGTTGACGAGCTGTGCTCGTCAACTTTGTCGAGGGTTGACGAGCTGCGCTCGTCAACTTTGTCGAGAGTTGACGAGCTGCGCTCGTCAACTTGTCGTCTTCTGCGTTGCAAAAGCAATAGCCCCTTACGCCTAGGATAGGCGCTCGGGCCTAATAATAATTTCTCAAAAAACAATAGGTTCCTTGAACCTTCGTTCTCGGAACCTAATAAATAAATCACCCACCCGCAGAGCAATGTCCCAAATCACCCCCCAACAAAAAACAGACAAAAAAAAAGGTTCAACAAAATCTGAACATTCCAACCACTATGAATGTAAGATTTATTGCGTAGTGAACGTGTTGAACGTGTTTTATATGTAAATATGCAGTATATTTGCACAGACTAAGGAAGCTCCTAGAATTCTTTCTTAAAATGTCTCCAGTTTCTGAAAATGCAATATAAAGTTAGGGTTAGGGTTACAGCATACTGGGCCTTTAAGGCTGGTGATGTCAGCGGCATCAGCGAACTTCCTTTGATACCCTCAGTGACAGAGACAGGAACAGAACAAATATGCTTTCTCTGCTAGTGTTGAGTGAGTTTTGAAAAGCTGATTCAGTGTTTGCAATCAAGAATAAAAATCCTTGTCTGGAAGGATTGATGTGCAGCTCCACTTGAGACATGGCTTAAATTAGCAGACCTTTAGCTGAACAGCCACTGAGTGCACTTTGGCAATCGTAATGGACAACGAGCTTTGACACTCGCCGTCATAACCAATAATGAATTCTTTGGCACACCTCCTGAGTGTTTCCTGTTATTGGGCTGTTCGATCACGCAGAGGTTCTTTCCATTTACACAGTCGTTGGATTAATAACTTTTTCAGAGGGTCGGTTTCTTTAAAGATGTAGACCTAAAAAATTAAGTCAGGCTACACAGACTTCAGCTACTCTCAAATGTCAGAGTAGAAAAGTATTTTGGGGCTATTTTCCTTTAATTAAATAGAATTATATAATCACAGCGGATCTCCAGCAGGAGTTTGTACATGAGAAATCTAATGGCTTCTGCATGCCTGTAAGGAGCTCTCGATCTCAGAGGTCTGAGTAGAAAATACAGCCCATCTGATGAACAAGGCAGCAGGGATAGAGATGATTGCATCACGGGATCGTCCATTAGTCCTGTCATTTGGAATTCACCATGGGACCACAGTGCAGTGAGCGCCTTGGCTCCAAGCAGTTCATTTAGCAGTGCACTGCGCTCACAGCAGCACCAGTCTATCCCAGGTCAGGAGGTTGGCAGGCCGGTCTGAGCAGCACTGCTGCCACATGCCAAGCATCTGTTACTTTAGGATTACATATATAACTGGTTCACCCCTAGTGCTAATTATGTTACCTAAAGTCATGCGTGGTAACAATCATACACCACAACATTATAAGCATATCAGCGTTGGTGTGGATCTGGTCTGGATATTTATGCACCTTCATAGACATTTACGGAGCAGTCAAGGAATACTGCCCCATTGTCCCGCCTCCCTCTTCTGTATAAAACACCCACAGACAGAATGGAAGAGGACTGCGCATCTGCTCATGAGCTTCCTGTAACAACAGGGCTGAACCTAGGGCAGAACGGGACAGGGGCGAAATGTGTTTCCGATGTTCATGTGTGTAACTTATACCAGGGAAATTTAAAGAAGAAAAGCGAGGGAAAATGTGTGAGAAATCCTCCTCATCCTCTGAGCTAGATCAGCTGCCATATAACAGATGCAGTCATTATTATGCCCATCTGATGCCATTTTAATTCTATAGGATGTGCTACTCGCTGCTGATATTGCTGCGTAATACATCGCGGCTTCACTTCCGGAACACGAACATGCTTTTTAAATCACCCACCGAGGTGCCATCACGCCGCCAATGTTTGGCTTGATGTAAAAAAGGTGATGATTTGCAGCAACCGCGGTGTAAAAAGGGTTTCAAATCGTTAGACAGTCACATCTTAGTGTGTTCACATGTTAGGAGGCTGCAAACATGCATTAGTTGTCAGTCTAATGTATGGATGAAGGGATGGACACATCTAGAAAGACTGTTCAAGACATGGCTGGTGAAAGAGAAGATGAGGTTTTTATAATGCAGCCAATAGCAGTCAGGAAACTCAGAATATCGAAGCAGGCTACTGTGTGGCGCTGATGGAGCTCATCCTTCAGCAGGGAGGGCTGTGCGCATGCGCGTTAAGCAAGCAGCGTGAGATTTAGAGATAAAACACATTGACCGCTATTTATTCGGTTGTTGTGATCACAGCATTATTAGCTTCTAATTATTCATCAGTAAAAGGTTCAAATCCAATATTTTTTTTATTTTATATAAAATAAATAAATTCTGGTATTAGAAAAGTGAGTTATGTGCAGTGTTTGAGCTGCGTCTCTGTCTATGAATCATCAGTGAAGCAAAGCTCGCGTTTCCATGGCTGCATTTCTTGTCAATGAATTTCACCCTTCTGTCAGCTCGTGAGCAGGGAGCTGCTTGGCCTACAAACAGGGTTGCAGTGGCTGTTGACTTGAACAACAACATGTTAGATACCGAGAGAAGAAAGAAGAACTTGTCCTCGTTATATCCGGTGCCTGATTGTTCTCAGCATCTCTCTGAAGGCGGCTTCTAATATTATCTGATAAACTGCCATCCTCTCCTCCAAGTGCCCCCACCACCACTCGCTTTCAAGTCTGAGTGTCGTTCAAAGCCTGATCATTAATGTGATTTATTTCTTGCTGTGTATTATTTTGTTCCTCTAATTTGTTTGGGTTTTTCAGCATGTGCGTAAATCAGAATCAAAGTGTTTGCCACTGCTTTTCCCCTGTCACCTCTGTTAATGGCCTGCCGGCTGCAGGTTTGCCCTGAGAAGAAGCAGACCAGCTGTCTGACTAAATCGCATTTCCATCCTCTCCCCTCGTCGTAAACACAAAGAGCCCATTGGCTACCAGCACAAAACACCTTCTCTGACTGACCCCCCAGCTATAAATCAACTCTGGGCAATTCTCGGGCCAGAAGAGGTGAAACTGGCGAAAAGAAAAGAAAAAAAAGAAATACAATCATTAATCACTATTAAGTCTGTGAAAGTTTTTAATCCATAAAATATTATGGTTTGACACTTTCACCAACAATATACTTTGACACTTTTAAAGATATAAATGGGAACAAATCACACAAACAGATGTGTCCCAGAGATGAGGAGACTGTGTGAAACAATAGAGCGGGGATGATTGTCATCTGTCCATCATGTGAAGAAGGCAGGCGGCGTCTCAGACGGCGTGATGTGTAATGTGATTGGACAGTGCTGTGACAGTGAGCTGTGACCTTCAGCTGCCTGCCTACTCCAACCCCACCTTCCAGGGTTCTGTGAGGGATGCCAGTACTACTGATCAATGGGGGCATTGGCACTCATCATGTCAAATCCACTCCATGTCCATTTCCCATCTCTTTTGTCATCAGGCCTCCGCCTTCCTTCTACTAGTCAATCACTCAGAGCCGTGAACCGAGCTGTTCACACAAGAAGTGGTGATGTTGCATAAATTCAGCCTCATTTACCGGCTTACAGCTTCAGGTTTAAAGCTGCTGTTTTTCATCATCTTAAAACACTCCAAAAACTAAACTCGCCACCAACTGGTAAAATGCCAGGAAAGGATTATTCACAGAGGCGCATAGCTACAGCAGCCAAAAATGAGAATTTCAGCAAACAAACACAATCGGGCCCCGATTACATTTCTCTTTCATGATGCTGAAAGGAAATGCAAACGAGATTAGATAGCACAAAGGCCACAAGGCTCATTTCTCTCCTCTGTCTGGAGATGGCTAAATGCTTTAATTCCCCTCTCCGCTCAGCTCCTCGGGCCAAGTCCCCCTTTTGTTGAACCCAAACCAACTGCATTAATGTAATGTAAAATTGCCTCTCTAGTAGGAACTTTTTTTTTCTTGCACATTTTCCCATCCACATGCAGTTATACTCTAAATTAGTAAGTAAGCACAAACCAATCTCACTTTAAGTGAGCATGGCATTGTTTTGATCCATGCACTTATGGAGGAATCTGTCTGTCTGCCAGGAGTTCTGATTCATGTTGCAGGATTGGCCGTTAGAACGGTTGGGTGCGTCTGAACAAAATGTAATTGATAAGCTTGGATTGAGAACAGGCCCCGAGATAAAAGGCACAGAACTGAAGGCCTTTATGTCACTTAGTTTTGCTGGGTCACAACATCATACAACTACAACTTCCAATCAGACTCTAGAAATCTGTTTCTTTGTGTGTGTGTGTGTGTGTGTGTGTGTGCTAGTGTATGTTTATGGTTTTTCTTTTTTTCTTTAAGAAAATAAATAAATCACATGTGTAAATTTGGCTAAGCTGTTAGGGTGGAGGATGGTTGGGGAGAAGAAAAAGAAAGAATAGGAGAGCGAAAAGGAACAGTCTCATTTAGAAAACACTGATAATACAAGGAGAGAAGTGAAGAGAGGGTGACTGTGAGGGAGAAGTGCGGAGGTTACAGTCAGGACAGGCTAAAGGGAGGTTGGTGTGTCTGGCTACAATTAGACAATCACAGGAGAGGCTGAGATGATGCTTGGGGGAGCTACTGGTCCTCAATCATTTGTCATTATTTAGTCAGAACGACTAACTCTTGTTGCATGTGTTAGTTCACTAATGCACATTATCGCCCAACATGCAGTCACTCAGAAAGTTCCAAATCCTTAACATAATTCACACAGCAGATTTATGGAATGCTTATGAGCCTTATTTCCTCCATTAAAATGAGGGAAGGCATCGGTCACACATGTTTAAATTACAACGCTAACTAAAACTAACTTTGCAGTGTAACTCGGCCCCAGTTCTATCTTAGTTTGCCAAACGCCGTCTTGAGGACGGCAATTTGCAGAAGCATGGCAGGAGTCTGCGTTAATGTGGGTTTGCTTGGGAAATCGTATTAACTCTGGGCGCTTTATGAGATGTGGTTACAATTGTTTAATTAAATAAGCATTAGGGAGTGTTTTTAAACTCGTAAAGAAGTTATTCCATTTCCTCTGCTTTCAACAATTCCTGAAAGTCGTGTGATAATTAAAGCTCTCCAAGTGTTTCATAATATACAGCCCATTTAATGACAGATGCTCGGAATGTGGCTGCGGTGAAATCTCTTTTGGTCTGTAATTGTTTTATATAGATGTGTTCTGCTTAGTTAACATTTATAAGCTACTTTATTTTTACTATAATTTTGGACATTCGAAGTAATGAGCTAAATGCAAACACAGGGAACAATGAAGACACAAGTGAGGCCCTGTGTACTATGATATTAAAACAGGAGTAAAACACAGAGTAGAACTTTTAATCCACTCTGAGCTGGGTTCTGGCAGCCCCTTAGTCAACCACCACTTGTTTATTTCTTATTGGAACTGATGTGTGACGTGACTATAATAAACACAACATCTGCCTCAATCAAGCACTGTCCAGGGATGATGTGCACACACTCAAACACACACAGGTGTACACACAAGTGGATCCTCTAGAAAGCATTTTATGAAAGAAAAAAACCATTTAGTTTTAGTTTAGTTTAGTGAAACCCGAGAGCTCGTACCGAGGATCACCTGAAGCAGGAACATCTGGGAGTGAACACGTGCCTTTTGTTTGTGCCTCAGTTCCAGTCAGCGGGTGACGGAGCCCACAGGTTGCAGGTTCAGATGTGGCCGCAGCCCCCAGTCCTGCATGGCCTTCAACGGATTCATTATATATATATATATATATATATATATGCTAGCACACACACGCACACACACACACATAGCTATCAGTAGAACTACTTCTTCTGATAGCACATACGTCAATATGCACACACACATTTAAGCACATGAGAGTGTTTGCCTGCAAAGAAGGCAGAGACACGGTAACACACACTCCCACCTTAGCTCACAGTCACAAGCACTCACATATAAAAACCAAAAAAAATCAATGTAACCTGTAATTTTTACAGCGCTGATTTGAGTGTGTGTGACAGGCCAAATCCAATAACTACAGCAGGGCTGACAGGCCTGACATGAGTCTTGCCTTGCCGGCCCCTCAATTATGCATGGCCCAATGCTTCCCTGGATCTTAATTGAATCACACTGTCTCGAACTTGTTATTTCTAATTTGTTGCATTTGATTTCTGACATGGCGATGCTGTGGCATGAATTATGCAAACAGGAGGACCTTTAATTGTGAGTGTTATTAAAACAAAACTAATTGTAGATGATTAAATTGAGACTAGGAAGCAGGATGTTGGGGGCTTCACCCTGACACGGTTTCACTGCTACTGCCAAATAATGATTTGGTCTCACGGCTGTCGGAGCTGTTGTTGTTTTGTGGTTGTAGCTGTAAGTTTGGGTGGAATATGTCACATGGTTTAATGGAGGAACATAATGTAGCCTGCTGGGGGACTGCATGCCGTGCATATGGTTCTGTGATATAATGTGCCGTGATGAGACAAAGTGCATGCACCTATTTAACACACGTACACACATGCACAAGATGGAGGGTGAAAACACACATCTCCATGCATCCACACAATGGGAGAAAAGAGAGGTATTATTCGCCACTTCAACTGAATCATGCATCTCATCTCACTTTTATTGATTCTAACTGCATTTTGATTTGATTCAGAAATTGTTTGATTGTCCCCAAAATGCAGCGAAAATTACTTGCAATCTTGCCACTGTTGAGGCTCATAATGTACAGACATTGACATCAAATGAGAACCCCTTGGAATTCATTCTGCTTAAGTGAGTTATCAGCTAAAAGTAATATGTCCCTTTGATTAGATTTATAAAAGGGCAATGGAGGAATGCACATAAAAGTAGAGTAAGTCAATATAACCCAATGATTACCAGATTCAAAGAGAATTAATAAAGGTGTGCATTAAAATAGTCTGGAACTTTCTCTCTTTTCTTGTGTGAAAAATAGCCCTTTTGTTCTTTATTATGAAAAGGCTGCTCTTTCTCTTTAATGGAACTATGACCTGTTAAGCAGGGCATAATTACAAAATGTGATTCCATGTAAAATAATTGTGCAATTACTCCAATAAAGTCAAGAGGCATGTGTAAGGTTGTAAGTGGTGAAACGAGCGCTCCTATTCTCATAAGAGATTTAACAATTGAATTGTGCCTGCAGGGCAACAGCTCAGCACCTGACTGAAGGTGGGGATCCTCACGGCTGTGTTCCATACGGGACAGAGGAGAAGTCTGGAAGTCATTTCCACATGTGAGGAGAAAGGAGGGAGGGCTCACTTTAGTTTCATGAACGTTCAATCAATTCAATAGGACACCTTCACTTTCTCTTTTCCCTCTCAGAGCACATTTACAGGCCTACAGGCATTCACATGCTGCATTCAAAGACTGAGCGTGCTGCATAGAAAAGCAGTGTAATTTCACTTCTGGGTGGCATCGACTGAAAGCTGCGGTAACAGGGGTAAATATAGGAAACAAAGGCAGTCAGAAGGGGTTTTTGATAGTGAAACACATTTCTATTTCATTTTGCTGCGTGTGCTACACGATTGAAGAATCTAGCCAAAGATGTTTTAGGCTGTTATTCTAAATCTGTCCAAATTTTTGAGAATACCTCCAGAGGTCTTTTTTTTCTCATGCATCTCTTACCAGTTAAAATTTTGATTTGTCCAATTTATGTAATAAGGAATGACTAGCATTCCTAATATTCTCTAATAGTTGTTTTTTGAATAATTAATTAAAATATAATAAAACAAATTCTACTTAACAAAATGCTAACAGGCTAGCTCAGGTGACTACAGTACACATTGCACATGGTGAATCAGAATGCTACCATTTTCACTGCAGCTTCATGGAATTGCACGACTTTACACATTAGAGTTGTAAAAAATAAAACGCTTGGGCCAGCTTCATGTCGGGACTCCAGGGCCATGTTTCCCAGGCTTTAGTGTCACATTCCTTCTTCTGCTTTCTTTTGTATGATAAAACAGACATCCAGCTCTGATAGCCTTCATTAGGAGAGGACTACACTCGAGATGACACAGAATCGGCATCAAACTTATTCCGCCGAGCATTGAACATTTGGTAAAATATTCTACTTCTGGCTAACATAATCATCAAAAAGCAATACAAGTGTAGGAGATGAGGAAGTGAATATATACATTTCATTGAACCCATACTTGTCAGACGCTTGTGCCACAGCCAGGGCCCAAAAAGCTTTATTCTCTTTATGTATGCATGCTAAGCAGCAGGTGGCGTGACCTGCCAATTCAAAAAGTCTATCTTTGCTCAAAGTCTATGTCAATAAGGCGCCTCCGTAGATGGTTTTCTGTCTATAAGATAAAGTGGCTAAATATATTTTTGCTGTGCCTCCCGGATGGCTGCAGAACCTTGTCTGTGGAGATGACAATTAGAGTCATTTTCCACCCTGGTTAGGCCAGACAGGCCCTGTCAACCACCAGGCGACGGGAATGGAGGCAGACAGAGAGTAATGTGTGTACCACTCTGATTCTGCTTTACCTCGTGATCCTCGCGCTGACCACCAAGGGGAGGAGCGGATGCTGAGGTGGGGGGTGGGGGCTAGAGGCAAATACACCTCAGCAGTTTCTGTGGCTCTATTTCTAGTTTTGAAATGGCTATGGGCTGTCAGTGGGTTATTCTTATATTTCTCAGTGAATATGTTCTCACATCAGCTTTCACCGACCTTCAACGTTCTCCGAAGAATAAAAGTGCCAGAAGAATCATCTTTGATATCACAAAGACCCATAGTATATGACACAATAGGAAATGATCTACGGCAGCGTGAGCCACAATAAGCGCACTATGATGCGCACTGTGCAAATTAAACATCCAATGTGCAGAAGACATTTGCAGTGTTTCACTGCCTTGCAGTCCAGCGCGGGAACCATTACAGTTGATGTGCAAGACACACAGCAATGATCTCAGATCAGCTTTTGAATGTGACTCACACTCTGCCCCAATGTCTTCTTAACAAATCTAAAGTAGAGCAGGCTGTCAAACATTTTGGCATAGCCGTGCAACTGTCACGGAGCGTGTAAGAGATGTGCACCATGCCTCTGTGTTGCAGCCTACCCTGGAAGGATTAATAATTTACATGGGATTACTCTAAAATTCCAACACTTGCCACAAAATCGGTGTAACACGGATTTGTTGAACTGTCATAATGGCACATCACTCAAAGTAAACAACCTTCGCTTCACCACAAGCCGGAGATAAATGTCTCACTCTAAGGAAGTAAGACGGAGGAGGAGGGGAGGTGTTCACTCCTTTCTCGTGTTTTATTTTTTATTTTTTATTGAGTGGCTCTCGCCTTGCTGAGAGGGAGAAGGAAAGAAAGAGAAAGCTGTAATTGCTGTCAGTCTCTCCTGAGCGCAGCCTTAAAAGCAGAGTGAAGGGAGTTTGGGCGGCGTGGCTTCCCCTACAGGCCTCTAGAGGATTTGGCGAGTTCTCTACCCGCTCTTGTTTACCGCTCATTGTCAACAGCGGTTACACCGTTTGGGCGCGGTGGCATCAGAGGGCGAAGAGCCTATCACGCCAACGGATAATTGAGAAGAGTATGTGTAACACGCCAGCTGTGATTTAAGACGCCTTTCAAGTGGTAAAAGTTTCCCTCAATTATTTTGTGTGCAAATATCAGAATAACAAAAAGGCTTTCCCAAAAACATCAATACGCAGATTTTGACACATCTGTGTTTACTCCAGACACCTTGTCAAACACTTTGGCAGATATGCTGTATATTCATCCACTTTTTCATCAAGTAGCTTCAAACCTGACAGATTACCGTAGGTTTGTGTATTTTAGAACATGCCCCCTGTTTTAAATTTCAACACTAAAGCCCGACTGAAAATATGTACATCGGTGCTTATCTTGTTTTGATAAAGAAGCTGCACTTCTACTTTCTTAAATGCACCCATTTATGGTTTTTAATTGCAAAAGAACACAGTGGCATTCTTTCCTCTATTTTCTGGCTGACTTAATCCCTCATTATCGGCAAACATTAGAATTCACTTTAAGTGTTGCCCACAGAGGTCAGATTCCCTCTCCGGGTAAAAAGCTGCAGGAAATTGCCTGCATTAGGGAGATGTATTGGTGTGAAAAGATACCATGACATTTTGCTGAACAGGTCGCTTCTATATCTGGTTTAAAAAGGGCAGGAAAAAAAGATTTGTCTTTACATGAAGCCAGTCTTTATCGTTTAGAGACAGCTTCTGTGTTTCTTGAGATAACATTTTTGTTTTTCCATCAGGTTATATGTCTTATTTAGACATTCACATCGGATTACTGGACCTGGATCTAAGTAGTTCCTGGTTTGTGGGATGAAGTGAAATTCATTGTCCGACCTAAATTAAACAATGTTGCTGCTAAATGTTGCCAGTATGAGCAACATGTATTATTCATTTGTTTGTTCAAAGTGCTCAAAAATAATTGGGGATGAAACTAAAAGGGCTTGAGGTGCTTTTTCCCCAAAACAATAAATCAATCTTGTGATTAAAATGTCTGAAAGTGCAGATTATCAGTGGCTTTTTTTGTTTTTTTTGTTTTGTTCTTAAATACATGTTATGTTGTGCTTTTTTGATGCAGCCCAAACCACTAAGATTTCGTTTGTACATCTTCTTTTGTTTCTATCACAACATGGATACAAGAATATGTGTGAAGTCAGAATTCTCAGCACAGTAACCTAAACTATGAGCCGTCTGACTGGGCTTCATAAGCTCGCACTGGAAAAAGCGACTTTTGGTTATAGCGAAGCATGCTTCCTTCATCCAACACGTTCCTGAGATGTTTGAATGTCAGATCCAAACCGCATAGTGTGTTTAGATAATTATCAGACCATTCACAAGATCATTAGGATTTTACATGTTGCATATAATCTGGCCATGGAAAAGGTGGTTATTTTAATTAATATTGGCAAGCACATAATGTTTTTTAATGTTCTTTAAGTAGACAGAACAGGATGATATTAAGTATTACACCAGAGCACTCATCCTTCAGATGAATGAGCAGCATATAATATGCACAACGTGAATAGCAGAGACTGTGATTTGGTTGATCAAAATCATATAAATATAAACTAAAATGTTTCATCCATCTATAGAACTAACCGACAGCCTCAGATGTTCGTCAGCACGTTTGAATCGGTTTTGAAAGTTAATGAGTTTTTAAGCAGCCGCTGGGACTTCCTGTCAATAACCTACAAACTCATTTCATTTTCTCTTTCAAATTCCCATAAAGGGTGCTTCCCCTCCAATGCTTTGAAATGCCTTCACTTTGATAAGAAATGAATTCACGCTATGGAGGGAGGCAGTGATGGCAGGATGTGACGGGCTCCTCCGCCTCTGTCTGATACATATTCTAATTGCTGAGTGCTGACCCGTACTCCCGCTGATGAGCAGCCAGACACATTTTGACCTTGTGGTGTGTGACAATCGATGGGAAGTTGATAAAGCCAAGTTCATTGCTGCCTAACATAAAACAAAGCTGATTTGTTTACCTAGCTATGCCTGGGCGTGTCAATCCCATTACAGGATGATTTATAGACCAGCACCCAATGAAATTGTTTAAAACAGATTAAGTAGAGCCAACGATCACCACTAATATGACAAGCTGATATGCCGTGACAGGTAACCGAGCAAACAAGTTCCTGAAATTCCGATTGAATTAGAATCCTAATAATCCTGCAGGGAGCAGCAGATTGAATCAGGAGAAGAGGGAAGGAGGAGAGGGAAGCAGAAAAGGGAAGGAGGATGGAGAAAGAGGACGGCTAGTTATTCATCCATGATGGGGAATGCCGCTTCTTTTCTGATTTTATGTCAGGAAGTATCACTCAGCTTGTGTGAAAAGAAGAATGTGAGAAGAAAGCTGGCAGGATTAAGAGAGGGAGAGCAGTTTCCATATTATTATACAGCCGACAATTTCTCGACTGCTTTGATAAAGGAGATTATTTTTTTTATAAAAACCTACATTTGGATCTGCTCTCTGTCTTTTCATAATCCAGAAATCTTCACGCTGTGTGCGTTTGACTATGTTTGAGAAATTAATTCAGTTAAAGATTGTATTATAATATCAAATATCCCCAGAGAATATATTTGTTTTTGTCATTATACAATATGCATGTGGTGTATTGTGTTACATGTGAATGGAGTGCTACAAATAGAAATATTAATGTAATTTAACGTGGAGACCCTCCGCTAAAGAATACATGGAGCCAGTGTCCCTCTCAGAATGATAAAAGACTATCCTAATGGTATGGATATTGTGTTCCAAATAAAATCTAGTTTAAGGTCACGGTACAACTGGAACATCAAGTATTTAAAACTAGAAAAGTAATCAGAGGATGTAGTTTAAACCCACTAATATCTCTGAGAGTTTCTACATATTCATCATTTGTCTATCCGGCCCCTTTTCTCCACACAGTGTCCTGTTTATTTGAAAATAATGAGAACAAAATGAGGAATAATGCTTCTTTTCCAAGACACATTAAACGGATTGTATCTAAATTATGGTATTAATGTTTAACTAACGTGCATTGTTTGGACATTTGAATATGCATGATAACAATTACAGATATTTTGTGCATCTTGCGCATATATTATGCATGTCTAATATATCTGGTTCTCACAGTACATCATTAGAAACTTTTGATAGATATTATTTTGTGAGTTGAATATTTGTCAGCACAAATGCAAGCAAATTAATCTCAAACATTTTTTGCACCTCGTGGCTGTATTTGTGTATTTTAATGCATGATGATGCATAATTGCAAAACTCGAAAGAGTTTTTATTCATGAGAAAAGACACAGAAACAGCATTGCCCGGAATACTTTACTGTTTTACGTGCATATCACCGACACAAAGCGTTATCAAAACTTTCCCTTATATCACTTCCACATTCATCTGATTAAACTTTCTTCCATAAATGTCAGCATTCTTGTTTCCTGTGATGAAGGCACGGAGAGTTGGGGAGGATGAGGGATGAGAGGGAGACAGAAAGTTTGAGACAGGGATTATAATTAGGGAGCGCACAGCCCCGTTCTCTCCCCTCTCCTAATGATGAGTTTGTTATGGCGAGGGCGAGCACGTGTGTCATGGGCAGGCCCGACTGGAAGAGTATAGACCGACGGGCGCGTCCGCTGTGCAGTGTGATTCTGCACCTGCAAATCCCCAACACATTGAAACCAGGCCTCGTTTGATGTGCTATTCTTTTCATGTTGAGAAACAGGAGGGACCGAGGAGCAGGGACCTAGTTGAAAAGAGGCGGGGGAGGCAGGGGGGCTTGCGAGGAGTCTATTAGACATTTTAATAATGTTAATTAATGAATAATAGAGTTTGTAATGAGCTACCGGTTAAATTTTATTCATGTGATTACCTCACCCAATCTCTAATTCTCTCTACGATCACTGTCAAGGGAAGGTGGAAATCCAGTGAAGCACAAAAGCACTCTGTCAGACACAAACACAACTCAAGACACACCAGGATGTCCTGATATAGATCCGGAGAGTCGAAAGCCAAAGACAGGTTTGGTACAGATTAGGACACAGTCAGTGTTTAGGTCAAGCACCGTTTGAAGCCTGAATGACCCCAGCATGGCCCCTGATGACTTACAGACCTCCTTCACGGGAAATGAAAGTATTATCAGCCCCCAATTAAGCCGAGAGAGTGATTTACACACACGATAGTGCAGTGAAGCACACATGCACATGCTCAAGAGAGCCACATTCGTGCACAGGTGATTTATAGGAGGCCCACAGGTGAGTCTCCTCCCCGTGGTGTCAGAGTCGCGCACATCCAGAAAGAGGAAAGGAGAACGGTCAGCTATCTGACTCTTTAATCCGTCGCCTCCCGGCTGTCAGCTGCTTTATCCCTCAGTTGATGCAGCTGAAGGGACGCGAAGCCACCACTAGTGGGCCCCAGGAAAATGTCCTCACTCTACCCCCCCCCATGACTCCCTCTCCTCACCCTGTCTTTCTGTTACAGTCTCAATGACTGGAGGTGCTGGGGGGTGCAGGAGGGTCTTGTTCCAGAGATGATTCAAATCACAGCAGGAAACATTTTAAAAGCACAACTATGGGTTTAACTGAGTCATTTTTCTTTTCTTTTTTTGACTCACTGGTTTATAAATGCAGCCCGGAAAGGAAAAGGTCCTCGGCGAAAGTCTGGGCGAACGGTGCAGGATTTACATGCAATCAGAAAACAAAAATGTTTCTGAAAAGTTCAAATCGGTATTTGACACACCGAGAAACATTTGCTTCACATCCATGTGTGTACATACCTGTAGCACTGTCTTTCCTGCTAGATTAATGTCAAGCCATTTCCATTTTTAAATCAATATTGGCTCCTCCAGAGCCTTCTGTGAGGATCAGTGTCACACGCAACCTGCTATTTCACGAGGAATGGATTTTAAAGTAAAACTCTTCAGAACATATAATGATGAAAATAAATTAAGGGGTCAGTCTGGTAACATTATCCAAAGTGGCTAAGAAAATTAATCAAGTGTGAACTAAAAGCAATCACAGAGCCCTTCTTTGGTGGGGGGGGGGGGGGGGGCTGAAAGATTCCCAAAGTCGGCTCCATCTGTCTGCTCTGGTTGTAATGAAGTTATCAGCGGGTGTTGGACTTCTATAAACCCCCGTCCACAGTGGCTCCGTAAAGATTCTCATTAAAGCCCGTCCTCATTGTCAGATGTAACACAAAGTCGTTCAACATTGTTTCCATCCTTCCATCGTCTCCTCCTCTGCCCCTCGCTCTTCTTCCTGGGGGGGCGAGAGAACAAAAGGCAGCCCAGGTCCCAATCAGTGCCTCATGAACGGGGGTCCCACTCAGGTCTTAATCAGCGCGCTGCTTAATAGAGCAACACTTCCCAAATATTATTAACCTCATCTGTCTGCATTAGGGCCTAATGGCCTCCGTCTCTGCGCATTGTCTTTGCAGCAGCTGGTAATGTACATATATATTAATCCACTCTCTCTTCTTCTCTGCTGAGACATTGCGCAGCGCTCTCAGAACAAACGGTGCCCTTCAGAGAGCGAGGCAGACACAGGTTAAGAAGCCACTAATTAAATGTCAGACTTGACAGATTAAAATTATGAAATTTAAAATCTGCAAGTGGCTCTTTGTCATTGTCAAATTAAGGGGTGCAGTGTGTGACGAAGGGGAAGGGGACGGTGAGCTCTAATGGATTGAAAGGGAATGTGCTTTAGCAGCAAGCGGCTCTCAGTGAATAAAGATTTGCCACTCCTGCCTCTATGGCTGCATGTTGAATTCTTCCATATCCCCCCAAGTTTGCAGGTTGAGAGGTCGCCCCAGTGCTGCCAAGCCCATCCTGACCACTTCATTTAGATGTTTCATTCCTCTGGCAACACATATACCTGGCAATGAAACCAGCGCCTCAGGAAAGCTATTCCACCTTTGGCTCTGTGTAAAGCACAATGTATGGAGACATCAGCAGTCATTCCTATCTCCTTCATGACGCATCCCACCATCTAGTTATGTGAAGAAATCGCCAGAAAGAGCAGCTGCTCTCCTGAACACGTCATAAAATAGATAATGTTGCTGTGAGGTGATGTAGAGGGGATTTACCTTGCGGTACAAAAATATAAATACCCATAATTGCCTCTGCCAACAGTGATATGTTTTTGATAGCATTTGTTTTTTTGTTTTTTCCTGTTTGTTTGCAGGATTATTGAAAAACTGCTGGCTAGATCTTGATGAAAGAAAAAATCTGAAGATAAGTTTGGTCTAATTTTGATCCCATTAAATTTTGAGAGCAATCCGGATACCCGTCGGGATCCAAAAAAATCGTATTTTCCCCATTTACTTATAACAGAGACTTTAAAAATAAAAAAATCACATCTTGTAAAATATGCATTCAATTAACTCACCAAACATAACAGTCATAAAGGGGTCTGAGATGCACGATCACGTAAAATGGCTTTTGGATATGATCCACAATGAGACAAAACATTACATTTTAAAACTGAAAACCCCATTTATGGATTCAAAAACCAGTTAAAAATACACATCCACTCTGATTCACGTTTACTTTTCATGGTTGGTGTACCAGAACAATTTATAACCTTTTTATGATGATCCAGATCACCATGTGTTTTCTTTGTCCCTCTGCAATATCTTCGGTAAACATTTCTCCAGAGCAGGATTTTTTTGTCATTAATATAGACCTCTCTATCAACAATAAATCCTTTTCTATTTGTTTTTCCAACAATTGCATCTTGTATTCTTTTTATTTTAGCGTTAAGTGCTGAGAGGAATGAGCTGCTTAGCAGAGGTTTGTGCTTTCCGAGTGCTTTTCTCGTGTTCACTAGAAATTGTCTTGAAATGTACCAGATTTCATCAAAGCAAATCCTATCATTGAGTGTGCTTTAATGACCTGTGCTGTAATTTTCGGTGTTATACCAGAACCAGACAGGAGTGAGTCCAAATACTACCAAGAAATACTAATGATCAGATTAGAGCTGCTGCTTTGCTCTCATCTAAGGATCAGAGTTTGAATCAGTCTCAGTTTCTGCTGGATGTGGATGGAGGCTGAGGACACATCCTGTAACATGCATAATGCTTAGTATGAAGCAGAGGCAGCAACCACTCAACAAGGATCAAAACACCAGCAGCATCAGAAGTGACAAGATCCAATTACATTTAATTACTGGAGCTGTAGTTTTATTTTAACTGACAAGACTGATTAAGGTAGCAACACACACACACACAACTAAAAGCAGAGGCCAAATTCTATCAGAGTAACCATATTAGTGTAGGCCAACCTTGGCAAGCTATTGGGATTAATCAAAGTAGTGTCAAGAGGACTGAAACAAGTTCAATGAAATTGAGAAAACAGGTTAGCGGCATCCGGTTTGTGTTGATGTGTGCGTGTGGATCTGAGTGCAGGTCATTCATGTTTGTTTGAGAGTCATCAAAACTGATGATGATGACGTTTTTCTTTTTTTTATATTCAATTATATGGGAGGGGGATTCTATCATAATAGATGATTTGATGATACATGTGTTTTTTTAACTTTGAGAGCTCATTATGAAGAACCGAATCAAAGCGATATTTATAGTTTTAATATACTTTAGTGCAGGGATCGGCAACCAGTGACACGTGAGCCAGATATGACTCTTTTGATCACTGCACCTGGCAGGTACATACATCTTTATTAAAAAATAATTTTAAAAATATAAAATATTATCATGCATTTAATCGATCCATTTTCTACCGCTCTTGTCTGGGGTTGCGGGGGCTGGAGCCACAGCTGTCTTTTTATTGAACAATGCGTAACCTACATAGGTTATTGTGAGGTCAAGAAGTAAACGTCCTTCCTTTTAATCAAATAGTCAGCTAGCTAATCAATGCAGAGGAAACTTTTTGGATGAAGAAAATGGTGAAGGCGGTGAAAACGGGGCATCTCTAGCTATGTGTGTGTGTGTGTGTGTGGGAGGGTCAGGCAGGTCAGACCTGACACCATCTTTAAGTGTTATTTACTGTGATTCCACGACAAGACAGATACCAGCTCCTACGACTCTACTGATGTATGTTAAGCACGCTCCAAATTACCACCCTGATGGATCTATTGATGGCCCATTCCAACCTGTCACCTAGTCTCCATCAGCCTCTCAGTTATCCCCCTGCTCCTCCTCCCCTCCCACTCCTCCCTCTACCCTGTCGCCCCTCCCCTCCAACCTTCCTCACCCTCCGTCCCTGTGGGTCTGAATAAGAAATGAGGAAGCAGGCAGACAGAGACCTTTGTAGCCCACTGTGTGCTTCCTGTAACAAGACAATGGCTGCCGCTGACACTATTGCAGCAGTTAAGCAGGTCTGTGTCAGAGCACAGCTGGAGCATGCATGTACAAAGACACGTGTGCATGCACTCGTCCCTGGAGAGACAAGAAGGGCAATGAAGACTATGACCGTGCTTGCTAAGAGGCTGGTCTTATCACGTCCCTTCATTTATTATTCTCAATGCAGGCTCCTGCTCCAGATAACAGACCCTGTCATAGGGGAGATAAAGATCCCAGCTGTACGTGTTACTTGACTTTTAATATGCTGTCACCTGCCTGCTACTCTGATCATACCCTACAAGCATTGATTGAGGGGGGCTGCAGGTTAACACACTCATAGGATAACAACCTGAAATGATCAGGGAGGAAAAAATCAACTTTTAAAAGACTTGTTAGTGCTGCATCAACAGCTACTCAATTTAAAACCTCCCCACAGGCTTTTCAAAAAACTGTACTCTGAATTGAGAGCGGACTTGATGATGGGCCCTGTGGTCCCATTAGCTAAACGATAAAATGAAGCTGGTCAATACATGTACTCTGGTGCGTGCAGTTGCCCGATCCGCTGTACCAGATAAATACAGCACTGAATCTAGTTGCACTAATTGACTCTCGCAGGCATTACTGGGATTAAGTTAGCAAGTGTCCAAAGTTCATTACGCAGATAAATGCATGTTTTAGCCTGCTAAAGAGCCCTCGTGCAAACTTAAATTAAACACTACAAATGCAAAAGGAACATGCTTCTGTTGGAGTTAAAAAGGTTACAGCAATGAGGAGGACATTTTCATAAATCTCTTAATCCTCAGCTGTTAAGGTACTGCACACATTACTGAAATTTTAAGGCCTAAGTATTTCCACTTATATTATACTGTATGTGTGAAATGCAGGGTTTTTTTCATCCTATATTTATGTGGAAGCTGTCATTTCTTTGCTGATTAAGATTTTGTCTGCGACACATGATGTGTTTATCAAATTTGATGGATTTTAAAGCTTCAGGTCGACAGGAATATGCAAAACTGAGATGATCAGCTTCAGTTTGGCAAGCTGCTACTTTAAAGTCATGTGAGGAAGTTAACAGGTCAGTGATCTCAGTGCAGTTATATATTACTCAAACTGGTCTGCATAATAAATCATTGTAGATGCCAAAGATTGTCAAAGTGCGCTGTTTACATTGTATTATTTTGATTTTACACAAATACAAAACACAATTAATTTCAATCTCTTTTCAATTTCTTAAGAAAGGTGGAAATAAACTGAACATTATGAGCTCAATAAGATGTGAATAAAAGACTTGTTACAATGCATTTCTGACAAAAATAATCAATAACGACATCTGCAGATTTTTTTGACACATTATTAATCCATTACAAAAACATTGTGATGACATTCGTAGCGTCAGCGGTGGAGCAATTTAACATGTGATCTTTCATAGCTTTTGCTCACCAGTTGTATCTGCCGTGAAGAGTGACACAACAGCAGGTGCTCAGAGAACGGTGCAGAGTGCTTTCATTTTGCCACTTAAACAACAAATTACCAAGACAATGGACCTGGCAAGCTGGGACCTAATTCAATTGCAACTGTTGACTCTGGGCGTTCGCCTGCACGCATTCTCCAGGCTCGGGAATGGAGATTCCCCACCACGAAAAGAAGATCATCTGAACACAGTCAAACAAAATGAAAGGTAATATTCTTTATCTGGCCGAAGACAGCAGCAGATGAACTGCCCTAATATGAGCACAAATGTGATTTAGAGATTCCGTGCTTCAGATGTCCCTCTACGGCTCAATTTGAATCAATAGGGTTTTGCTACACACCGGAAAAACTGACTCAGAGAAAGCAAAGGAAAGAAACAGGAAAGAGAAAAGGGCACGTGCACTTCTCGATAGGGGAGTGTAGGAGCACATAGCGCCGAAGCTGTGGTCAAATTTCACTGGTGTCAAATTAATTTCCACGTTATCTGGAAATTCAATTAGAAAGGACGCCCCCCCCCCCCCCCACTCTCCTCCCTCTTCCTCGGTGAGTAAGAGAGTGTCGGACATCCCAGTGTGACAGATTACACTGCTCAGAGTGCATATCAGGCCGAAGTGTTGAGGCCCACTAATCCGCCCTCTAATTCTCAATTAGTGTAAAATGAGGCCATAAATCACACAGACAGGCCGATCGATGGAAACGTTGTTTTAGGAGTGATTGGCAGCCTCCCCAAAGGTTACTGTTTAAGTTGGTTTAAGGTTACAGCTCTCTCCAGGCTGGAAGGTGTGTGTGTGTGTGTGTGTGTGTGTTGGCTAGGCTTGGCTTGGCTTGTGGTTGGGAGGGCTGCGGGGGTCGAACTCAATCTATATGATGCAGGGCCTTGGTCCTTTGGGGATACAGCAGAGGGACAGCACCAATTTTTAGCCCATCAGCTGTCCAATTTTTCTCCTTTTCATACCTGCTGTAGTAAATGAGAAACAAATTAAATTTCACCCCACTATCTCCACAGAAACCATTTAAATCCTTTATGGAAACCAAATTGTCCCCAGACAAATGGCCCCTGGTTCTGTGGAAATACACTATGGTGCTGCAACCAAAATAAATTTGTGTCACTCTGGATATGGCATTGTCTGTAATGCCATTCATTGGAGGATCCTGCTGAAAGAGAGAGGGGAATAAAATAAGGGGCACTTTTGGTGGAACAAAAGGGGTGAAAAGACCCAACATCCACATCTCTCATTCTTGCTCTCCGCACCATCTCTCCATCTCTCTGTCTTTCTATCCTTCTCCTTTGCGGCCACTTTTCCCCTGTGTGGCGTTATTAATTTTCGCCAGAGTTTTTGCATTCATGAGGTTGAAATTGAAATGGAAATGAGGACTGGCGGAGTGAGCAGCCTCAGCAGTGGCCACAGCCAAGCGGGGGCCCCACCGCGGCACAGCATACCACCGCTCAGCCAACATGTGTCAGAGATGGAGGGGACTCAGCGGCCACCGCCAGCCTCTCATTCCCCCAGATTACCAGCCCCTGACATCAATCACTGCATCAGGGAAACAATGCATAAAACGGCCCCAACAAGGGCGATGAAAAATTACTGACAGTGCAGAATTGGAGCGCATGGAGGGATGGAGGGAGGTAGGGAAGGAGGAGACCTGGTGCCATTCTTCCTTCTTTAAGCAAGACAATTAGTTAGATTCATGAGGGAGAAAGAAAAAAAATGCACAGGAACAGTCTAACAGGGAGGAAGGACATCAAGCAAACCTAAAATGATAAATAGATTTGAAAAAGGTTCCTAACTTGAAGGGAGGCTGCAGAGTAGGAGGCCGCATTGACAAGCTAACAGCTGAAATTGCTTTAATGATTTTTATTTTTTTGGCCAGATTGGAGTGTAGAAACAATTTATTATCTCAAAACATAATTAACTTAAGTACATAAGTTACAGTTTTTTTCAGTCACTTCGGTGCTTTTCTCAGATCACAATTAGTTCTATTAGTTCAACCTCCACAACATTTAGTCATTTGTGCACATTTCTCCTTCCTCTGAACAAATTGCAAATGCTTTTGGACATGTATCAGTTGCTTTCATGCAATTCTGCTGTTTTATAACATTATAATTTGCTTATGTCATGTCAGTCAAAATGAACTATACTATGAACTATACATATACTATACAGATGCTGAATTGTCGTTCCCAATAAAACAAATTGTCTTCATTTCATTGGTTGAGTCATTACATACAAAGTTTTCAGATTCTGTCAAGCACATTTTATACCTTTTTTTAAGCGTAAATGTCCCTGCTAGCAGCGGCGACATCACAGCAGAGCCATGCTGAGGGTGGATTCAACACTCCAGGAGATTCTTTCCTCGCTGCATTGCAAGGGATGATATCTGTTGTGATGTAGATGAAACTATGTGGCCAGACAGATGGAACGTCTGGATGCTCCAGAATGATTTACCCATGTTCAGTTACAATACTATTATATTTGAACACAGCTCTACCAAAAGGATGTTTCTTTTTTATGTTTGGTCTAAATAAGTGACTCTAGTGTATTTTTCTTTTGCTCAATGCAAATTAGTATATACAGTAAAAATGTGAAACGTACATATTCAGTGTCTTGTACTCACTTACTCCCATAATGACAGCAATGTGTAACTTTACTGGTTTCAAAAGTAGTGTATAGTGCTGTCTTGAGCATTTTCAGGTAGTGTCGCTGAGTTCTGGCCTTTTCTTTTTGCATTGGAAAACACAGAGAATAAAAATGTCATAATGAAAACATGACAAAACCATTTGACTGTCTTGTTCATAAAGGATGGTGTCAAGACTTCTCATTTCGATCACACCGGCAGTTTCATTGACATGAAGACTTGCTTTTGAGGAATGGACTTTCCATTTTGAGCAAGTGACGTGCTTTTGCAGGTTATCCACTAGCTTTTGCAGTTTGCACTAATTGTTTTGAGAAATGCACGAACTGCTGTGCAAATTCAATTCAATTCAATTGTATTTATATAGCGCCAGATCACAAGAGAAAGTCATGTCAAGGCACTGTACAGAGTTAATAGTGATGTGAGAAAAGCACCAAAGCGACTGAGAAAAACTGTAATAATAGAAGTTTTATTTAGTCAAATTGTCTATTTACACATGGATGGATGGACAGACATACTTTTTAACCATAGAAGAAGAAGAAAATACAAATGATGAAAGCTCTTCAGTAGCAAATAACAACACCTCAGTGCTTGGTTATTGTTGTAGTATTGCTTATTGTTAAATCTGCAGTGGAAACAAACCCACTCCCTGAATTAGGCTTAATTTTATTGTAACCATGGAAATGAAAATAATGAGACCACAAAAATCTATAAATAGCAAAAGTACCACTTGGTCATGTATAGAAAAAATCATGAGAAAAACTGAAACCATTTTTGGCTTGTGGTCTGAAATGTATATAGGACGGATGGATGGATGGATGGATGGACGCATTGACAGTAGACAGACAACACTCTTATTTCAGCTCACACTTTAAAGCTGACGCTCAGGGGTGACCTGTCATGTGTGTTGACTCTACCCAGATAACACTCCAGCGCGTTCTTGAAAAGACACGTCTATAGCTTTGCTGCGAGGATCACCTTTTATTCTAGTTTTGACTTCAGTTCACGTCTAACCCAATCACTTAGGGAGACATTTTGGGATGGAATTCTACCCCGCCATACCAGACTGGCCTATCATTACGATCACTATTAACTGTGGGTTCTTTTTTCCCTTTCTCCCCCCTGTAGCTGCTCGGTGTCTGCTTTGTGTCCTCCACAGCAAAAAGCTAATGTGCTGAAAGGCTGGTTCTCGTCTCCCTGAGCTTATTGAAATCATGTGAATGCCATTTGTGCTTAATCCTTCTGGGTGTGCCATAAAGAGAAGAGAGTCGGCAGCTCCTGAAGTGAGATGAGAGGACCTCAGGGGATTCACTTTGCTTCGCCTTGTCTGCTGAGGGAGAGAGGGAGGGAGGGAGAGAGAGAGACAGAGAGCGTTAGACAACTGACAACCTAACCAAAATGTGCCTCATAATTTGATTAGTTTACAATGACAATCTTTATTTATAGTTGGTCTCAGATGCAGGGCGGGGGGGGGGGTTCATAATAACTAGGGGCTAGTTTCATGTTTGGAATGCACATAAAAATAAGCAACGTTCATGTAGCCGGAGGCTAATTAAAGACAGCAGCATGTCCATTTGACGCCTGGCCTCAAGTGAGGCAGACACTCATTTGCATCATTAGGTTTATGATCACTCATTTTATTTTATATTATCGAGGGCTGACATTCTACTCAAAACTATAGGATACCAAATCAACCTAGCACCTCGCATGTGCATGAGCATCACATCAGAGACAATGCTGCTGTTGAAGCTTTTGAAATAATAATGCGGCAAATGATAACGCCCCGGGACGCTGCAACACCTCATTACAGCACTGAGTGGGTCTAGCGAGGGAGAAAACAGGCTGCAAAGAATAGGAAGCACGGTGGCACTTGAACAACAATGGCATTTATATTCATCCGTTTACATCAAATTGTTGCTTCCCCACAAACGCCTGAAAAAGCAGCAGGGATTGAACTTGGGGTTAATGAAAAAGTCCCTGGCGTCAAGTTACCTGCTTTTCTGCAGGCGAACCCGTCTGTCGAAACAAACATTTCATTTATGCGCCACATGTTTCTCAGACAAGACCCTAGTAAAAGTTGTTCAATAAATTTTACCGTCTGTTTTACAGACCTCCCCTTTCCCCCCCTGTGTCAGTCTTTTAATTGAAAGTAGAATCTAACTCGGCTATAAACATCATTCTACCCAATCGTAGCCGGTTTAGATCAAATGGCTTGGTTTCAATGGGCTGCGTGCTTACAGATGCCTTCAACCTCGCCTTGTCTCCCAGGCTCTCGTACTGTTAAACACTCTGGCACTCTTTTAAGGCTGGGAGATGGCTGTCACTGTATTTTGTCAGCAAAGCATAATATTTCTTCAGGAGTTCTGAACCTGGCACTCAGCGGGGTAGAAATGAAAATAAGGCAGTACATAAACGGAGGGAGTCAGTCGTAAATCACCTAACACGCAGCGGAGGCAGCAGGTAGACGCGCTGCTGGCTGTCACAGCTCTCCCCTGGAAAGCAGATTGGACACCAGCCATCATGCTTTAATCAAACCGCACATAATAGACTTGTCCCTGCTCTTTATGACACACGCGTACCGTGCAGCACGCACACACGCGCGCACACCAAAGAAGTGCGCTTTCAGACTTTTGCAACTTGTGCTATTTAAATGTGACTTATGTTTGTTTGTTTGGGTGTCAGAGGTTATTCTTTTGTGATATCCTAAAAGCGATCTTTGAAGCTTAATTCAGCGGTTCATGCGCAGACACACACATCCTTCAAAGGGTGGTGCTGTTACTGTGATATGAAGAGTTTTTTTTTCTTTTTGACATGCTGCATGTCAAACGATAATGTTATTGTTGGCAAGACTCTTTTATAGCGGAATAATTTTATTCTGACTTCTCCCTTTCTTTTAATTAAACAGTAAATGTCTCATGGCTGTGGGCCAGCAGCGAACACCTGAACGCCAACACAAAACAGACGGGGACGTATTCGTACTATCATGAGAGCACAACTTCTCAACTTTAGACATGTCAAAAAATATTGGCAGCCTGTAGAAGCAGAATGACATTTCATTCACACTCTGTACACACTCTCTATTTCTGGCTCAGACAAGTCCGGTACCTCGTGAGTTGTTTTGACAAATCATGCAAGGGTGTGGCTGATGATGCTCTCTTAATGTGGGCGGTTCATTTGAAGGCACTTGAGGGATGTCTACCAAATGATTAGTGTATTCAGCTGAGGAGCAGCACTGATTGTGTAGAGGCTCTCCTGAAGCGAGTGCCCTCAAAGGCCCGGTGGGTCAAATCATCAAAGCTGGTTCAGAATTGTCTTTTTTGTGCTTATAATTGTCCACCTGCTACCAATTAACGGCCGTGTCCACTGAACCATGAGGAGCCAGAACCAGTTCGACTGGGTGGCTGAGGGAAGTCAAACATTAAAATAAACCCTAACCCTTGACTTTCTGATTTAAAAAGAAAAAAAGAGTGCAGTTTGATAATTAAGTGCATTCCTAATGTCGCCTCAACACTGGCAATGGCTCCGCAGTGATCCAGTGTTCCCTGAGGGGAGGTAGACAGATGCAAGAGAATCTGAGAGCAGGCATCAGGGATGGTAAACCAAAACCAATTGGGTTAGAGCTTCATTACACAAAGAGAGAGGTGGCTTTAACTATATGAAGGATAACCTGATTAGCAGCACAGATTGACATGTGACAGGGGGAGAGGGGTACAGAACGAAACAGATGGCTCTCCATGTCCCTCAGCGTCTCCACTCTAACATGGCAGATCTTGTCTAGGGGTGAGTTTTATTGATTGAATTCCTGCCCTCGGACTGGGGTCTTAGAGCTACATGTGTCAGCGCTGCTACTGGCTGTCGGAAACCCAACACCGGAGCACAGGTTGTTGAGCAGGGCGGTGAGTGGCCTTTTATTATCGTCACACAGCCAGTCCCATCTGTCATCTAAAACCGTGCTTTGCTGCCGTCATGAGCGTGTAGAAAAGAGCCTCATTATCACTTAGAAATAAGAGTGGGGGGGATATTAGCAAAAACATCTTAATAAATTATCCTTGTACACCTGAGTTGGTTTTGCTTTCTTTCTTTTCTTTTCGTTTTTTTCTTTCATCAAATTAAAACTGATATTTTATTCAGAATCTTAAAAAGAAAACAAGATTCAAAGCCTCGTTCAGCAGAAGATGAAGAGGTTACTGGAGGATTTTTTTTTTTAAGCCTTGGATGTGATCGTGTTGTTTGTGTTTGTGTTTTGTTTTCCTGTCAGAAGGGTAATTGCTGCGGTTGCAGAAGATGAGGGTCTTGTGAGAAAACAGAAGTATGGAGTGGACTTACCGCAGTTTAATCACAAGAGCACGAGATGACCTCGCTCCCGCCAACAGACCGCTTAATTGCATACAGAAGGCTCTCCCTTCAACAAACAGTTCATCATTTGATGTAAACTGCGAAATGATGTTATATAATGATAACCATCAACAGTGATCCAGCGCACCCAAAGACCTTTCTCATCAATTATCCGTTATTGGAGCCTCCGTATCCCGTGCATTGTGATATTCGTTTACGTTTGATGAATGTTGCACTCGGCGGGTGTTTTGGTCCCCAGGATGTCTTTCTTCTACTGATGTACTTATTAATAATAAATTGAGTGAGGAATGTGTGAGTTCTGACTCCCTCCACTGTGATTATAGAGACAAGAGAGTGTTTGAAGTATCCATCTTAATACAAAGACACTTTATTAGATAAAAACTAACTTGCCCAAGACAAATAGTGATGCAGAAGTGCTGGAGTAATAGTAGTTCTCCTTCTGTCTTTGCCTTTCCTCATCTCTTTTCCTTCCTCTCGCATTTCCCTTTCTCAACAGTTATAGTTTTTTTTACCTGTAATTTCATCAAACTGAAATCACTGTAGGGAGAGAGAGAGACCTTTGCAGTGTCAGGTGAGGAGAGCCTATAAACTAGGATGTGGTCTAAGGTGGTCTGATTAATTTTCTGGCTGTGTAAACCACCCCAGGTTGTCTGCAGAGAGTCATATGTCATTCATTCATATTACATATTTGCCACCACCCACCTCTAATTCCCCATCCCCTGCTGTTCTAACACTAACAATACATAATCTTCATGTGTCACATATTCAAATAAAAATAGTGAGAGTGGTATTTATGCCTTCGCCGCACCTTTCAGAAATGTGTTTTTCTGCCACTCTATCAAAGAGCAGTCTTTCACCCAGGCCATATAAATCACCGTCAAGCTGCACTTTGTGAAAACATGCCGATTCAGAATTGTGCACCGTGGCCAGCAGGGGAAGGCAGTAAATTTCCCTAGTAACAAAGTTAACATTGATTCAGATATAAGCACTTGTCCGCTTGTAACAACGATAACCTTTTAGTAGATTTGGAAAACATATTTGACACCCATTAAAATAATGAATGATTTTTCTCCTCCCCAGAGGAAGGCAGAGAAGGCGTGTTTGGACTGGAAGGGAGGGTGATTAACACGCTGTGACTTCGCTGCAGCCCTGAGCGGAGGCCGCGAGAAAAAGCACACAGCAAACTGCCCTTTCAATCCCAAATAGGAACGGTTAGGATTAGGCAGAAATTATCTGGCCAAATAATGTGACTTCTAACATAGATTTGTCTGTTTTTATCCTCGAACGTAGTATAACATTTCTATGAGGAATGACAGCCAGTAACAATTCACATAGGAGGAAACTCATGGGTCAATAGAAAAAAAGGTTTAATTTCATAAGCTCAAAACTCTCACATGGACGAAGAAACGATTCCTTTTGGTTTTACAGGCAGCCGACCAAGGCTTGCAGCTATTTACTGACCATCAACAGCTAGCTTAACGTTAGTCCTGCTGACAAATTTATTACTGCTGGGTGTGCCTTTCACTTCTTCTCCCTTTCCTCCACTGAACCGGGGCGGCAGCGGCTGAATACTCGCACAGCAAGTCTCACTGACCCCAGGCTAAATACACATCTGCATGTCGGCCATCCAGCATCAGCGGTGTGGACCTGCACCAGTCACAGATAGATCGCCCTAGCAGGCTCGTCAAAACAGTTTAACTAATTAGTTGTACTCTCTGATTTTATGCAAGGAATTTGAAACGTAGCAAAACTATTAAATAAATGATTTGCCATGCAATAAAGTTTTTTATATTAAAAATTGTAAATAACTTAAACAGATTTTTTATGCTTTAATTAACAAGTCCAAATTTGAACTATATCATGTGCAATACCCAATCACAATGCCTTAAGTATAAGGTGTTTCTCTAGTAATAATATCTGAACATATCCGAATGCCTCCAAGTTAAAACAACAGTAGCAGCTTTATATTCCATAATTGCTTTTAAATAAACTCTGTCTTCCTAAATAAACCCATGACTAAGAGGATTAATAACCAGAGCACGGGCACAATTAGACACACCTGAGATTTTGAGTTTTCTGTTTAAATGTCTTGGTTAAAAAAAATGTAAAAAGCACCAAACTCAATGTAACTCAGCTCCACGCTTTTATGTTTCTGTGCCGTTCAAGTATCCAGTCACTGTTTTCCATTTAATGTGCACACATAAGAGAATATGTACACGTGTCCGCTCTTTTACAGTCGCTTCAGTGAGTATTTTCATAATGCCACATTCAGGTTAGCTTCGACTTCAATGAGTTATGACAAGAAAAGCTCACAGTCTTCAATCTGTAAAAGTATCAAAGAACAAAAGAAAGAACAAGTATGCCTCTCTCATTTTCTCTCTCCCAAAAAAAGCAGGAACACATGTCAGTTGGCTGTGTGTTCTTTCCGAGGTAAAATATTTTTCCTAGCAAAAGCACCAAAGTGACAACTCCATCACTGAAAGTAGTTTGTCCTCTGCAGTTCAGTGAAAATATTATGAGAGGCTGAAGAAGCAGGACTGAGGAGGAGGGGGCTGGGATGAGTGACGGACAGCTTTGACACACTGGAGTACTTAGACAATTACTAACGGTTTCTGCCAGTCACCACATTTGACACAACACAAACATGGCCAGGATAATTTTACACTACACTGGCGGGCACGGGTCACTTTAAAGGAACACGGGGAAGCCCTTTTCAGCTTGCGTTTCAAGGCCAATCATTGAAATTGGTCCCGCAACGCAACCGACTGGCTGAGACCCCCCCGTCTCTACCTTAAGACTTCCACAACAGATGATAACCATGAACGTGAGACAGCGAGCAGAACTTTGAAGTGCACCTGTCAGTCAATGTGTTTTCAGAGTGGGAGCCATAAGGGTGAAATGGTGCACAGGTGTGGGAGCAGACACCAGGTCAAAGCGATGCAGAACAGGAGAGCAGAGGGGGGGGGGGGGGTGCTTGCTCCGGCTGTGAAAACCCACCCGATCACCTGAGAAAATGTTACCATGGTGCATTTCTATAAACTATGGCTGGGTTACGTCTCATATCAATATTTCTTTGATGCATATCATATATTTTTATTTTACTTTACATTTGTTGATGCTCTAGTTTCCAGCTTTATCTTGAAGTCTGATTAGGTTTGGCTTGGTGGAAAAAAATCACTTTTGACATTTTGCAGCTGCTAAAAGTATCCTCCTTGGTAAGGTTATTAAAAGATATCCTGTTTTATTGACACAAAACAGCTGCAAAATGTCCAGACATCTTCCCAGAATCACTGAAGCGTCAGCTCAGATGCTGAAACGCCATCCCTGACAGCGGCTTCTTGACAGGCAGCTCAACATGGTGTCACGCCTCCGCCGCCATCCCCTCATCTCAAAGACACACGTCATCCACGGGTAATATGATACACGCTGTAAGATGCTGCTATAATATGTAAGAAATGTATAACTGTGACATGTCCACGGTTTACAGAGATGGGGTATGCCAATATTTTGTTCTGTAGCTCAGATAGTAAAAACAGACACAGAAAGTAATGATTATGAGATAATTTAAATTAATCCCAGAATAAAGTTACACATATCATAGTGTGTGCTGTTTCTGACATTCCTTTTAACTAATTTAAAACAGCACCATGACGTTTTGGGTAACAGGCTTATTTACTTTATTTCATAAAGTTTCCTTCTGCATCGGATCCAGAATGAGGTCAGGAAATAATCTGACATTTTAACATTAAACCCCATTTGTGAGGGTTGCTAAGGTGACTCTTGCTGCAGGTTGATTTCTGCCCCTGCAGAGCTGCGGAGGCATCGTTGAACTGAACGAGACGCACCTGTTACACATCTCACCTGATCAGCTCCTGCCTCTTTGGACCCGACTCTCTGGATGGTTCTCTGCCAGAATTTCCTCAGTGTTTTCAGGCTCTCCCATTCTATGTGTTGTCCCGTATTCCCTAGTTCTATCTTTAATACATGAGACATGAAATTTTCACAACAAATTGACCCTTTCAATAATATCTCTCTTATTTCCTCCCCAAAGGAGGTTCTGTTTCTGCTGGCCTTTACCAAAGACACTCTGGTGGTGGGCAAACGGATTTGTTGTATCTTCAAAAGCTCTGGATGTAAATCCAGAAGAATCTGCCATTACTGAAAGTGTACTTTTTGTGAGTAACTTCTAAACCAATCATGATAGCAAAGTGAATCCAATTGCTAAAGGTTTGTTTTCATGGTTGTTTTCAAAATATAGATAAAATAAATTTAGAGCCATCATTTTCGATGTAAATCACATTATAGGGAGACCGAGTTGCTGGGCGGAGGTCTGTGCTTTTCTAGTTGGTGTATGTAATTGAATGAACTTTGGAGTTGCTGAAGTTGTCAAAGTCAAGTAAAGTATTTAGCTACTATTTCAAGCCTTTATGCTAAGCTAAGCTAACCTGCACCAGCCAGATAGATGTGAGTGTGTTAATTTTATCATTTTATCCTAATAAATATTTCTTTTGAAACGTTCTTCACTTCACTCGCCAGTTTGGGCTGTTTGCACTAGTACTCATGATGTTCTAGTTGCTGGCTAGTGAGCAGTTATTAATATATTTCCTGCAACAAAGCCTGCTTTCAGTCTTAATTAAGTTTTTGTACTTTATGGCAGTGTATAATGTAGTACTAAATAGTTTTAAAATGACATTGTACAGGCACATTTAACTGTTGCCTTAAAAATGTGATGACATACGCATAAATAAATAAAAAATAATGTTTTACTATTGTCCATCCATCCACCCATTTTCCTGTAGACCAGACGACCTCGATCATCTGGTCTGCAGCTGCTTTATCCACTTTGTAGGTCTCGGGTGTTGCTGCAGCCTAGCACAGCTGACTACGGGATAGAGGCGGGGTACACCCCGAATGCGTCTTAGCACTATTGTGATAATACAAAACATGAATGCAGATGTTAGCAACAGCATTGATTTGGAGTCATGTTTCTGGCCGCCAGCAGGGCCAATGTAAATCCTGCACTTTTGAGTTCAAAACAACTTGTGACACTTTGACTGCAAAATACTCCGCTTTGTTTCACCAGCCTTGGTGCTGAATAGTCAAGTGTGTTTTATTTATCTGGCACATCTGAAATAAAACACACCACTACTCCTTTTCGCTCATGTAAACTTCATAGTTACTGCATTATGACTATTATTATTATTTGAGTTATTATTCATTACTATTACATGTGATGAGTGTGTGTGTATATGTCTGTATATATATGTATGTATGTATGTGTATGTGTGTGCATGTATTTGGCGTTGTTTTATCATTTTTATTCTTTGCTGTTTACATGATTGAAATAAATAAATACAAAAACAGAACTGACCAAATTGCTTTAAAGTAGGGAACAAATAAAATTAAACATTAAGATAATTATAACATTTTAGCATATAGTGCAACTAATTTCATCCACCTTGAAAAAAATGTTGGCAAATCCTTGAATATGAGGTCGGCCATCGCCAACTGATGTCGTCTCAAACTCGACTGTTAGTGCATTGTGTGAAAACCCACTCATTCATTAGCAATTTAAGATGTCACTCAACATTTCACATCCTTTTTATACCATGAAGTATCAATTACAACCAATCTTGTCAAAAATAAACACATGAGTTTTTAGCTTGGCCCTGCTCTCATCTGCTAACATGGAAAGCATTGGATTCACAACACAAATAACATCATCCATCCATCCATGCATTCATTGGCTCATCAGAGCACTTTCACTGGGAAAAGGTTCTGGGATCACAAACACTGACGAGAGTGATGATGAACCAAAACGGTAAAGCCGTGGTCATACAGTGAGCTGGAGCCGTGGTCAGGTGATAATTGTGGGTTGTTATTCCGTTGCTGTAATAAAACTCTCGATCAGCACTTCTTCCATCCCAGAGAAAGTTCAAGTGACAAACTTCCCTGACTGAGTGGAAGACTGGAGCGAGGGTTTAGAGATCACACATGTTCATTCTTGGTGTACATGTTTTTGCATGTGCTCAAAGGGAAATGCTGACATTTTTTCCATCTTTCATTAATTTGCCACCACGCAGTCAGTTATGAACACAACATGTCATAAAATAACACTCTTCAAAGAGCTTTCCGCAGCTCACAGCCTCTCATTCAGTTTGAGACCACATCAAACATTCAATTGACTGACATCCTTGTCATTTCCTCATTGGCAATTCACCAGTCCACTTTATGCAGGGAAATTATTTCCTTTTATTTCAGACAACAGCTTTGATAATGGAGAGCCGGCCATCAAGCCGGCAGCCTTTGAATTATTGTTTCATTTGTGTGAAAGTCTTTACCTGTTAGGTTCCGACGCATGCGGCCCCGCATTCATACATCGTGCTGGAGCTGATGTTCTGTGATTACTGTCTGAAACCTGCATGAATATGAATTGCTTTGGGGTGGCGCAAAATGAGAAGATTAGGATTTCAACTTTACTAAAATGAGTTCTCAATCAGGGACTGCATGATTCCAGCTCATGAATGCACTATGGTGAGAAGGCAAACAAAGTTCGAAGTCATGGTCCATTAGAACCTGAAACTGAGGTGTTCCAGAGACACACCACAAACACTCTGCGCACACCGTTGGTCATGTGTTGCAAGTTAGCAACAGTTGTCATCTGAATGTTGAGACACTGGCTCATGTACGGAGGATGGAGAAGTTCATGAGTGTTAACTGTTGGAAGATTCTTTTGCAAATCCGTGCATTACTGGGCTGTATTGATTGATCCGATCTGTGATTGGTCACACACACACACACACACACCTATTTAGGGATTGAATAACATATTTGTAATCAATCTTTGCATGAAAATGTGTTTTTGACAAACAGCCATCAACACTGCTGTAGGAGAATTTATCCTCCAGAGAATTTCCTTTGTGCAGCCCACACCATGAAAGCAAAACGTGACCGAAGGCAGCCACATACAGGAATCCAACTGATCCAGCTGATCAAAAACTCGAACTTAAATATTGTTAACGCCAACTTGACATTATGGGGTAAGGGCCGATTTCTGGACTGGATAATGAGACTGAAATTTGTGCATTTGTGTGTTGTCATATTGCAATTCTGTCTTTGGATTTTAGTCACAAATGAACATTTTAATCCAGTTTTACAAGCTTTTGAGAGGTGACAGCAGTTCCCAAGACAAAGTGACCCCTTTTCATGATGCATGTCTTTGACCTTTTTTTCACCCTCATGTAACTTCAATTGATCTAAATTTGGAACAGCTTGTCAAACCTGACAATACTGTCACTTTTGTTCATGCCACCTTGGCCATGCATCTGGGCTAATTGTTCCCCAGATGTGAGCATCCCCAGCCATCTAATCACACTGCATTCTAATGTGTGTGTCGGAGTCCAGGTTAATCTAAACTGAGCGTGGAATTCAAGAAAAATCAAATAGATCCTGATTGGCTGACAGCCCTGGTTAGCTGTGTGGATTCAGAGTGACTGTGCCATCTCCAATGGACCTGGACCTCCTACTGATGAGTGCTTGATGAAAATTTGTTTGAAAGACACTCCTTAGAGATCTTAGACACACACAAACAGACACACACATAAACACACACCCACGCGTGCTTGCACACAGACTATCAGAGCGAAAGAGAGAGAAAGTCCAAACTCATAACTGTCAATGATGGACAGGTTGATGCAGAGACTTTTTGAAGTGACAGAATGAACCTGGTTTCTGCTGCACACACCTGATTGTTTTTGCATTTTACTATGTTTGCCTCGGCTTAGATGTTCACTGGCAACTCACAATATTTCTATTGTTGGTATTTTTACACAATGTTTGTGTGGGTTGTTTGACTGGGCAAATTAATAGGTCTAATGGTTGGAATAATTAAGGGAGTGTTTTGTTCCAACAAGCATGGCTGAAAGAAAAGCTAAGAAGCAATTCCCCGTCTGCGTACACATGCCAGCACATGAAAGTCATTTAGCTGCACTTAACTGTCAAAAAACAATTAGGGCCAAGCATCACAGTGTCTGCATGCACGACTTCTCTAACATGTTTTCTGTGTCCTCCTCCTTTCCAGCAGAACAAGTATTGGCAATCCTCAAATGCAAGGTGCACTTCATGAATTTTGCATTATGCCTGATCATTACCATAACGATGCTATCAAAGATATTAGAGCCTTCAACGCTGTTTTCTCTCACGCAGGAATCTCTCTCAGATCTCTTGTCAAGAAGGTGGGTATCATCCACCATCGTCTTGCATATAGCACGCACGAGCCCCCCCCCCCCCGTGCTAATGACTGTGTATGCATGCCTGAATGAACAATATGTAAATGCTTGTGTTGAGTGATAGAGAGGGGGGGTTCTGTGTCATAAATTCTTATGAAAGAGGCTGCATTGTCTCCGCTGCTGTGTTGTCTGATTTATCTTGAATTCAGTCAATGCTTTGCTTTCTATAACTACATTTTTTGAGAGCGTCTCATCTCTTTTTTCCAGCAGAAGTGGAATACACTATAATGTACCTCAGATGCATATTGCACGTTTTGCACAACACAAAGATTCTTCATGAGAAACGGCTGTTTTGACAGACATCCAATATGAGGCGGCGTAATTAGCATCTCATTTAACGGTCTCGTCCCTCTTGTGCTTTGGTTTCCCTCTTTGTCACCCCCCTTCCTCCTTTTCTTCTCGGGTGATGTGACGTTCTCTGAGACATTGAAATGAACCCGGGATTTTTTTCTTTCCTCTGTCGTTGCAGCTCATAAACAGGCTGTAATTATCGTCTACTGGGGATGGGATCAGTGTGGAGAGCAAAGTGCACGCAAAACACTCTTGTGACGATCGGACGGGTTTGTACAAAGCATGTGCTGGAAACACACGTGCGCACACACAGACAGGGACACACATGATCACACGTGGCCAGGCAGGTTTTCACAGATGCATTCACACACACAACAACACAAACGATAGATGAACGCAGACAAGCCCAGCTTGTCCGCCTGGTTGTCTTGTCCTGCTGTGATTATTCTCAGAGGGAAATTCATTTGCTTATTAAAGCAGCAAATGCTATTTGGTGTCTTGTGATTTTTGAAATCTTGTTTTGGGATTCACACAATCATGCGCTGTCTCTTTTATTAGCAACCACAGTGCAACAGAGTCGTGTGTGCACGTATGGAACACACGTATGCAGAGCAAACAGCCATCCAATCACTCAGCACACTGCAGGTTTCTTCCTCGTTTCTGCTGGCAGTAAATTGGATGTTCTCCCATACATATTTTCATATGCTGATGGCCACATTACCAGCACAGGTATCCCACTGGAGTGATTTGTGGTGCTCATTTGAAAGTGATGGGACACAGGCAGCCACTGAACTCCTACTCAGCTGTGGTCAGGCTGTCTTTAGTTCTTACAGCTACTGCAGTAACCTGTACGCGCTGATTTATGGGCTGTTGTGCTAGCAGGCAGATAACGCATTCAATCATCAATAACTTCCAAGAATGGGTTGTACTGTTTTCTTTCAAGTAGCAACTATAACCACAGTGATATGAGCGGCTACTTCATAAAACAATAGCTTTGTTGGGTCACACCAAGTTTGTTTTAACACGTTTTTAAAGCAGAACACACAAAGGTTACTGGCAAATGATGTAGCACATAAAATCACAAGTACTATGTTCATAGTATTATTCACTCTGAAAAATTTTCTTATCAATCTGTCAGACTCAGTGGATGTTATACAATGTGATTACCTTGCTCTCTCCTTACCCTTATATTCCCTATTTTCCCTGTCCCGCTCGCCTCCCTGATTACCACACTGCCTCGAGCTAGTGAATTTGAATTGAGGCCGCCTATTATTTCCCCCCATGTGAGAGTAATTATTTACAAATTTGTGAGTTTTCATGTGAAATACAGGATGTTCTATTAGGAGCTATGTGCAATAGCGGTGGAAGACGGGAGGGCCTTGATTTTGAATATGCTATTAGTGCAATCACATTAAAACACAGCCACAGGTAGTTGAGGAGTCAGACTGGAGAAGCCCCTGAGACATTGTTAACCCAATCAGATTAATGTTACAGATTGTCATGACCAGCTTTGTTTTCCATTTGCGAGAGGCTGGTGCTCATGGAGTTTAGACTTAGTGAATGTGATTACCTGCAACAAACAATCGGGTACAAAGAGAGCCTCGCTGTTGGCACTGCTGTATTCAATAATCAGCAGAACAGGCCTGATTTCCGCACGTTATATTTCTTAATTTGCCAAATCTTCACCAAATTACTCAGGCCGCCCTCCTTGGGTGGGGGGCACAGATTACAAAGGGAGGATGTAATTGCAGGAGACATGGGGCTGCTCTCTGGGAAAGTAGTGAGGCTGATTAGTAAGCAGTGTCATTGTCCATGCATCAGGATTCACTGTGATGTGCACGAGTTATTCTCCTGAAATCAAACTACATGATCAAAAAAGAAGAGAAAAAACATTTACAGACTTAAAATCGTAAATAAATATTGATGTAAGCATGTAATTATGATCAGCACACCACTATGATTAGTGGAATAACTGCCCTCATGCAGTTTGTGCTACTCCATGGTACCCAGCAGTTTATCCATTGGCCTGAAGCGCGCCACAAGGTGTGTGCAAACACACACCCAAAGCTAGCTCATTGTCTATGTACAACACACAAGGACCAGATCGCCCGCAGAGTCAGCTTTCTGCTACAAAAGCTAGCTGATACCAGAGAATAGGATATATTAAACCAAAAACAAATTGTGTTGGATAGTCCTACATTCAGCATGTTGTTTATTTAATCACAGCTCTTTGTCCACATTTTCAACACTTGTCTTGTAATTGTTACAAATATTTATATGTCTTGATTATTGTGAGGAATTGTATGTGTGAGATTATTTGGTTTTGGTGTTTGTGCTGTTGCTCTTTCTCTCTCATCTGCAGCGGAGTTAAATCTGCCGGCATCGTTCTGGAGACAGACGCTGAACAAGCTGAAAAAGCTTCAATTTGTTTTTGAGAAATACGATTTTGCATGTATAATAGAGACTGTCACCAACCCTTGCCATTGCTCACTGAAGAACCCCCACAGTAGCAGAATGTCAAGAATTACAATTATGCATTAATATTTTCCTCATGTTACTCAAGTGCTGAGCCGATCTGTCTCACGTGAAGCACGTTTCATTGGATCATTGACCTGTGTTAAAATATATAGTCATAAAAAGCTTGAGCCTCCACACAAATCACAACATAAATGTAATTTATGGAGACCCAACATCTGTCGGTCTCTATAAAATAAAGAGGACAGCATGTGTCACAGTATTGAGAAAATATAGAAGGTGATCCAGAATCAGCATCAGCAAAATGTAATAGATACTTACTTGGTCTAAGACTCACCTCTACACAAAACTTAATTCAACTCCGTCATCAGACAGAACCTGAAAAGTAAAAATGGAACAATATTAAAATGAAAAGTCTTTGAATTAGGTCACTGCAAAAATAAGTTAAAATAATATATTTGAAGTTTCAGGAAGAGAGTTTGTTAAGTTATAGAATGGGGTTCCAGCTGGAGAAGGGCTCTTTGGTGTGAGAGCAACATGAAATGACATCCACAGAGCTCAAGCATTTAAAACCGCCAACCTCATTCTGGTTAATCTACATATCCTATTTTACAAAACAAATTACCCCCCTGCCCCCAAGCATCTATCCATTCCTATCTCTCTAGTGTATTTATCAGCTGCTGCTGTGGTCCACATGCTGAAGGGTAAAGAAAGAGCTTCTGTATGGTCAATTCAATATCACACATACCAAACCTTAAAACAAAGCAAAACAAAAGCACGACGGCTTTGCCTGAAAACATCCAATAATAGCCAATTAGATCATCAAAAAACATATTCCCAGCAATATACCCACCCACAAATACACCCAGCTGGAAAGCTGAAAAAAAAGAAACCCTTTGGCTGTTAAACTTTAAAGCTGCTGCTTCAAAAACTACATAAAATAATTGATCTGACTGAGACCTAACCCTGGGAGACCTCACTCACTGCCTTATAATTGTCTTCTTTCATGACACCATCTATCCAGAACATTAAGCCCGTGTTCTCAGGCCTGCTGGGTGCTATCGTGTAGGGCAATCACAAATGAGGGGAGGAGGGCTCCAGAAAGGGCTGGCCTCCTCGGGGAGCTCTGCAGGCCCCTGTTTATCTGGCCGTAAGGATCTGGTCCTGCACAAGGGGTTTCAAAGACAAGGGAGGATTGTTGCAAACAGCCCAGTTACACTGCTGGGGCATGGAATACACAAAAAATGTACACACAGCTGCTTTGGTTCTTACTCTTTGGTTCTTCATTCTGTCTTTCTTTGAGGCAATTGCTGCTTTCAAACAGGATCTATAAAAGATGAAACAACCTTTGACTTGTTTCCCTCTGATGTCGGGAGATACCTGCAGCCAATGTTATTAGTTATTGCTTGAATTGATATGCGCCACGCTCTAGTGCAGCGTGTTGGCGGGTAAAAACCACTATGTGTTTCTCCCACGCCTCTTCCCTTTGGACAAACAGACGCACTCTGGCCTCCAACTGCAGGATTGTGTGGGATATGTACATCTAATTGGGCCTCAGAATAACAGCCGAGAGGAGGGAGAGTTCGTCAAGTTTAGCATTAAGAACTCAACAGGTTCAGTGTTCAAATTCAAAGAGAGATAAATGTTAAACACGCATTGGATCATGAAAATTCACATCGGATAAGTGTTTGTTTCTGCAGAGTAGTCATATAGTTCCTCTGCGTTTTTTGGGTTGCAACGGTACAACCAACCAAAACTGCTGTGTTGCTGAGCATTCATCATAACAAGTGCAACTCAATTTAGCACGAACCAATTTCCTGCCTCCCATTGTAGGTCATCTAGTGTGTGTGTTGTGCTATTCAAATCACGATTGAATTCATCTTTCACGGCTTCATCTAATAGAAGCCTCTGCAGTCAGATCTAACCCTGTTAATTTGAGCATCAATATAGCATAAGCATGCCTGTAGGGACACAGAGTACAGTAGCTTAACAGGGCCGATTGTTCTTCATCAGCATGTCCCATATTATGTACCTGTGACGTCTATTTGCTGCGCAGATACACGCAGTTATCAGACGCAGCAAGGCAGAAATTATTGTTAGTGTGCTATTATGCATGTGTGCCATCCCTGCAGGTTTGAAGACGTCAATAACTCTCCATAAATTCCTCCAACACATCCGTAATAACAATGGATAGAGTTCTCTGCCCTTTACTTCAAAGACGCATTGTTGTGCGTATCTGATTACGAGCAGAAAGCAGATGCAGCGGAGGGGGTGTAGCTGGAGGTGTGAAAATCCGAATGATCGTGTTTATTAAGCAAGCGAAACTGTCACAGCGAGATAACATGATGCTTTACACAGACGCGTCCTGCAAATAAGGGCAATTAGACACTTCAGAGACATCAGTAGCCTGTCTAGATTTCCTGATGTGTGTAAGGATTTATGTTCTCAACGGGGTAAGATAACTGATTTATTGTATTGAACATATACATGTAAAACAACAGTTGTGTTTTTATTGCTGATTTCCAGAATGTTGCACGAATGGAAACAAGGCAGCAAGTTCATGGTTCATTCAAGGTTCTATTCAACAACTTTTGGTTGTTGTTTTTTTTTATTGTATGTCCCCATTCAGATTCAGATCCCATATCTTCACTCAGAGAACAGTGGTTACAGTGTGAGCATGTTTGACCAAAGCATATTCCTTTCATATTGAATTGGAAATAAAGCATCCTGGAGCTTGATTTGTCTTTTAAATAACCTCTTTAGAGCTTCAGGAGTCCCCCTCGAAGGAAAGCAACAGAGCATAGAAACAGAATCAACTTTTAATTGGCAAAAAGTCATCATCACTGTCAGCGTGATCCATCCATCCATCCATCCATCCATCCATTCATCCATCCATCTTGTAGATGAGATGACCTCATTCGTCTCGTCTACAGCCGCTTTATCTGCCTTTTTGGGCGTGGCTTGAGTCTATCAAAGCTGACTACGGGCTCGAGGTGAAGTACACCCAGAATGCATCACCAGCGCATCATGGGGCCACACCCATAGACAGAGTCATTCACAGCTACGGACAATTTTAGAGTAATGAATTCACATAAATTGCATTTTCTTTGGAGGTGGGAAGAAACCATTTGCAAAAGGGCTCAAACCCGGTATCTTCTTATTGTGAGGCGACAGTGCTACCCACTACGCCATCATGATGCCTTGTAGGCATGATAATACTGTAAAAGGATTTTTATACTCTCACTGTTTAATAACTGATCTGCAAATGGCCCGTATATTATTTGTGAATCATGAATAAAGTCATTCGCTACAACTTCTGCCAGAAAGGCTGAATTCAGACAATGACTTGCGTGGCAGAATTGTACAAAAATCCATAATACAATAGTCTCTTATGGTTAAAACAAAAACAACAACAAATACTTTTTGGACTGTGGAATTGTACATTTGACAGGGAAAGCATCCATCGGTCCACATGCGGCCTCAGTCTATTTATAAGGCTGCCATTAACTGACAACTACTCCTTAGGCATAATATAAAAGACCAGTGCTGGCTGAAAGGCTGCATGTGTAGCTATTGATTACCAGCCGTAAGAGAATAAAAGATCTGGGAAACAGTGAGATGAGTAGCAATCAGGAAAGCTAGCTTTCCCTAAGGCAGTTTATAGACCCATTTGCCTTCATGGTATGAAATATCCCCCTACTGTTCACCCAGAGGGGGAGCAGTAAGTAAACCGCTGCGCAGAGAGTTGAGCTGGAAGTCTGGGTCCTCCCTGAAAGGCATTGTTCTTCACCAGCAAAATCTTTGCAGGGTGAGGGGTCAGTAGTGTGTATATGGTATACAGTAGTGTTACTTTGCATGACCTCTCTGGGCTGTCGGGGGGGGGGGGTCTGGTTTTCTTGAATGCCTTTTGTGCCATTTATATTCATTTTCAGCTCATAATGCCACATGCATTAGGCTTAGAGGCTGTAGCATCGAGTAGACTCTCATTTATCAGTGAGGTCACAAGGTCACATTGAGCTGTGTTACATACATACACAGTGCTGTTTGATTCAAATCAGAATGATGTGTATTAGCATTTAACTTTTACTTATCCAGATCATTCCTGCATTCAAAGATCACCTCACAGACCAAAGATTGAGTTGTTCAGAAGTATTTTGTTTTTTATGTCAGTATTTCGTTTTCACAATTCGTTCCTTGAACTGTGACGCAGCCATCCCAGCTGACGCAATGCATTCAGTTATTTGCTGTTTTTATTTATATATATTATATATATTTGTATACACGAGAGAATGAGAATCGGCAAACAATAGTGCAAATCAGCAACAGCAGCACAGTAGGACAGGCTCAGAGCGTCCCGGCTCACTGCAAGGGAACGACAGCTTTCACAGCTCGGGGGAAGAAGCTGTTTCTGAGCCTCGCGGTGCTGCTTCTTATTGTCCTGAACCGCTTCCCTGATGGGAGCGGGACAAACAGTTTGTGGCCCGGGTGGGTGGGGTCTGTGGCGATGCATCTGGCCCGCCTCTGGACTCTGGGGGTGTAGACACAGTCCAAATCAGGCAGACGGTGACCCACAATCCCCTGTGCTGTCCTCACCACCCGGGATAGGTCCTTCCTGTCCTGCGCCGTGCAGCTGCCGTACCATTCGGTCGCACTGAGACACAGGATGCTCTCTATCGTGGCCCGGTAAAAGTTTGCAAGCAGCACAGAGGAGAGTCCAGCCCGCTTCGGCTTCCTGAAGAAGAAGAGCCGTTGCTGGGCCTTCTTCACCAGGTGTCTGGTGTTGAGTGTCCAGGAGAGGTCAGAGGAGATGTGGATGCCCAGGAATTTAATGTTCTCTACATGCTCCACTGCTTCCCCTCGTATGCACAGGGGGGCATGTTCAGTCTTCCTGGACCTCCTGTAGTCCACTATGACCTCCTTGGTCTTGCTGGTGTTCAGAACAAGGCTGTTCCTCGAGCACCACAGCATCAGGTTCTGGACCTCCTCTCTGTAGTGGGTCTCATCGTTGTTGGAGATGTGACCCACCACAGTGGTGTCGTCCGCAAACTTCACAACCATGTTTGATGGTGGATGGCAGAGCAGCCGTGGGTGAAGAGGGTGAAGAGAGCAGGGCTGAGTACACAACCCTGGGGGGGTCCCAGTGTTCAGGACCAGAGGGGAAATAGCATCAAGTAGCAGAAAACAGGGAAAGAATGACATGAAAATGATGGAATGTGTTTATGCTACAGGTCACACATAGAATTAGTTGTTCATCTAATATATTATTTACTGCATTCATAGTATTTTACAAGGTTTTTTTTTTTAATTGCTAATACAATTCAAGTAAAATTAATGTAAAAGAAATCTGAATTTTTCTAAGGCATGGTAGCCTACCGCCAATTTAACATAAACAAAATGAAGAATACTGTTCTGGGAGGAATTTTGAAAATATGCAAAATGAATTTAATGGATGAAAGTTAAAAGATTTTGTGTGTTCAGTGCTATGATTACTGCCAACTGTGCTTTAATACGTTTTAGTCCAGCCAGAGCACATACAACCAATGGGAAGGCTGGTCAATAATGCTGAAGAAACAAAACTGATGCCGGCGAATCTTTCTCTAATTTCCTCAAATGTCGGCTGCATCTTTGCAACCTGGTTTTTATAACAATTACATTATTTGATAATGTGTTTTTTTTAAAGCAGCAAGAAAACTGTCCAAAGAAACCATATGAATAAAGCTGAGTCTTTCCCCCCTGAAGCTTGTTCCATGAACCTCAGACCCTCATCCAGATAACTGCTTTGCAAACATTTTGAGTTGTGTCACGGCTGAGCATCAGTTAAACGTGGTTCAGACTCTGTCGTTCACTTACAGGGTCATATTATGTAAGGTGATATGGTTGATTCTGTCGTTGAGGCGCGCTTTAATATTTGTCTACCTTGAACAGTGTGACTGCTGGGTTGTTGACACCACTTTCTAAATTTAAGCAATTTGTGTCAGTCAGGATATCAGGAAAGGCTTTCATGAAAAATGGTCTTCTTTCAGGTCTTAGTTTTAGATATTAGTAAAGACCCAAATCTGGCTGACGTGCAGTCCTTAGCGCTTCAGTGATTTTTCATTACTGCACACAGAGAATTGCTGACCATATTTTATGTAAATCATATTTCCAACAACCACACTGTTCCCTGCGGACAAAGACTCTGACTTCACTCAGTCAGGGCTGACCTTTCAGCCTTTTAAAGTATGGGTGTAGGCCAGTGACTCAAACGCTTAATCGGTTCATCCACACTTAGATCTCTTTGTGGATTCGCTGAAGGGAACGCATGCAAAATTATGCTGAATGCCTCCATGATAGAGGAAAATGAAGGTGAGATTTATTTCAAAGAAGCGCTGCCCATGGTTCAGAAATAAGGTTATTTATTGGAACGGGTCAAACTAAATTACAGTAGCCTTTAAAATCGTACATTTCCCAAGCATGCTCCTATTGATTGGATCCCATTAAAAGGGCTTTGCACCATATTTTCAATTTTACATTTGCTTTTGAGTTATTTACATTCGCATTCAAATGCATATGACCCTCAAAAAATAAATTACAATATAATTATTTCCCCTGTGGTCTTATTCGTTTGCAAGAGGAATGCATCAGACTGCAGAGCTGTCAAAGGCTCAAGCATGTTTTCAGCACACATTCGAGAGCTGGGCTGCTTTTCATTAGTGTCTGCTAGGTTCCACCTAAAACGTCAGTCCCCCTGCAAAGGACACACATGATGGTGTGGATGAGGTGAGATAATCAAACCCCACGCCCTACAAACCACGTTCATAAGGCTTACCTTGTTCTTTTGTTTTCAAATTACATTGTGATTATTTCCTGGAAATAAAATTTTACTAGATTACGTTTACTGGCAAAAAAAAAAAATCCCCCCAAAAATGTTGCATTAAAACTTTAAGAGGTTGTTCAAGAGGATGAAAAGCACAAACTAACAGATATTTGACCCTGAAGTGAAACAATCATATCCTAGGATTCAGGGGTAGTTCCCATGACAACAGTTTCATCTGTAAGGATTTGGTATTGTTGCGTTTTGGCCATTGGGTTGCATGATACCTGCATGCTTTTGTGGCCTAAATGCAAACTTTGTAAATGGAGTTTAGGCAAAGAAAAGTGCATAATATTTCTATATCAGCTTTAAAAAATCAGGAGATGTCCGAAGCAATTTCTTGATGTTTGGTGTAACGTCATCAGTGGGAGCAAGAAAGGACTCAATGGATCAGAAAGTCAAAGCAAGATGTGGCATTAATTAATTTTGTGACATCACACAAATGAATCTGAAATGTGCAGCCTGAGATGGCCTCACTGTCACTCGTGGAATCTATTAAGAAAGTCCCCTTCTCTGCCTTTTGAAGTGTCACAGATAATTTTCTGCCAAACAGATGTTGTACTGAGCTGCATCAAAACAAAACATTTCTGAATGATCTCTACATGTTGAAAAGAACTTTGCTCCAACTTTGTTCAGATTAGCATAAACCTCGCTGGGTTGAGTGTGATGATCAACAAAATAAAACAATGGGGGTCACACAAAGGTTTGGCAGACCTTCCCCAGTTTTACATTAACTTGATTATATAAGAGTATTTCCATATGTATATATATATAGTTTCAGTTTCTCCACTTAATCAGATTTATTTTCCATTTAGATATTTTGTTGCAAACATGAACATAACCTATCATGTCTGAGCCAACGTCTCTGTGCAGCTGGATGAATCGTCTTGTCTGCAGGGAGGTGCACAAAAACAGGCAGCTTGGCTGGAAACAAAGCTGCTGTTTGGTCTGGATTATTGATCACATTAATATGCAATGATTATTTTCTCAGGGAGAGTTTGTTGTCTAAATATTGGTTTGAAGACATGTTAATAATAAAAAAAATAAAAACAAAGCTTTGATAAAGTTCCACTAAAGTGATATGACATTTAAGGAATGTATTTTTGAAAATATTTCCAAGTGAAGTGTTTGTTACTCAGCACTTCAATGGAACACTTTTCAAAATGAATTATGGATTTCATCTGATTTATTTGTGTCATATCCACCATATTGGGCTGAAAGAAAGAAAGAAAGAACAAATTCATATTTTCTTTGGGGTCCGAAGTGGAATATATAGCAACATACATACACCTATTGCAGATACCTGAAATTAGAAAAAGGGAGAAATTAGTCACTTCAATCTCTTCATTTCAATATATTTTTTCCGCTGCAGCCCTTTTGACACTTCCTGTGTATAAGAATTATTTCTGTTATTTTTACTGTAATTAAACAAATAAACTTTCCTGCCATGTGATCTTTCATCGCATTCTGTTCCCAAACTCCTCCGTGAATCCCCCTTAAAGAGAGAGGGAGGGGAGGGATTCACGAGGAGGAGAAGAACAGGAAGACTCTGGTCAGAAATACTCTGAGCCCACTGGATGGAGCTGCAACAACACTCGGCAAGAGAGAAACCCACTCTAACCTGAGGACTAAAGCAGAAACGAGAACACTGCGCTCAGAACAACCTAAACACACCCACCGACGACAACCCCGCCTGTTGTTAAAGTCGTTTAAAATTAGAGTAAATTCCTGTGTGTGTGTGCAATAAATGACTGTGGATATGGCCGATAAAATAGTTTTAAAAAAACAGCAAATACATCAATAATGTTAATATGACATTAAAATTATTCTTAATTTTCCCTGTTTATTATGAGGCAATGTTTTCCATGTTTACAGATGGAGCTGATACTTGCTGTAGTGATCCTAATTGAAGGGGCATTACGCTGCAATAGGCCAGAAAATATATTGTTTTTAATAGATAACTGACTGGGATTAGAACAACAATCTGAAAATAAATTGCTAATGAGTGGAACAGAAACGCCTGAACGGAATGTGAACTTAATGCCCTGCTATTATATTCCTCCTTCCACAATTTTCTAAGTCTGAATTCTTGACACATTCCACATCCACTGCAAAAAAAAAAAAAAGGACAAAGTGTTGACCCAGACTAAAAATGTTGGTTTTAATATACTTGTGCACTGCTGATGACTCCAGATACATTTATGAGTGTTAGCCAACAAAGCAAACCCAAGTCTAGCCAAACAAACTGGAATGAAAGGCGGCCTTTGATCCCCGGGGCTGACCGAAGTGACTTCAGCACTTCAGCTCGATTGTTTTCAGCTGAGCTTTTGCTGGGTGGCTTCGCTTCAAGCTACAATTCAAACTGCCGGAAGAGGATTTACTCGGGATTTAAGAACCGCAGAGTTGGCTCTCCGGAAAACTCTCGGCTAAAGCAAATAAATGCTCATTTTCAGAGTCATTGCAAGCAGCCCCTCAAGTTATTGTGATGTCGGGCGATAAAAGCTTGCACCTCGTGCCTTTGTGATTTCTCAGGCCTGCGCCGTCATTTCACTTTGCCGCCAGCCAGATTTGTGTCGAGGCTGCGACGGCTCGCATTCCGTCTGATATAGTTGTGTGTGACATTTCAAAGAGGATTATGGGAATGCAATGTGATAAAAACTATTTTCACGTGACCCCTGAGCACTTGACCTCTGACGGGCTAGTGCAGCACAGTTCCAAGGCTCAGACCTTGTGGGACATGCTGTGCAGTCTGCTTGGATAGATTCATAATGGGATCACCTCTGTAAGGTGATCACAATAGAGCTCTTATTTAACACTAAACATGTCAATTACAAGTCTGGATAGTCAGAAATATGTCCAAAACGCATGAAGAAATAAGAAACAGCAACATCTCATCAGTCTCGACAGAGAACAAAAACATCAGCCAAGGCAGCTCAGTTTTCACATTATGTCATTGCACTTAAAACCAATACTCTTTGGTCCATGAAAACCTACCCCTACAGCTTGGAACAATATTAGTGTCATTACTTTTTTTTTATGCTTATTGAAGAAAAACAATATTTCACTAATAGCACTTTTCTTTTCTTCAGAATCTAGATCAGTAATTTAAGACAAGGCATCAGATTTGACACCAAGCAGAATCAGCACAGTTTCATCTTACATTTAATCTTAGCTGTGAGTCAGTGGCATTATTTTCTCACAGGAATGGCGTTTCCATGGTTCCTATAATAAATTCAAACATATTACTTGGATCCGGCTTTGGCGTTTGGTAAATCTTGTGGGGATGTTGGAAGTCTTGGAAAATAATGTCAAAAATGTAATGGATATAAAGATCGCCACCAACATCTAAGGGACTGTTCCTTCCTGTCCAAATTGTTTTTGTCAAAATCCAATTCAGAATCCAAAGAAAAGACAAACATTCAGCAAAGAAAGGACCTTAACGGCAAAGGTACTAAAACCAGCAGTAACATCGAGCCCAACCATCTGACAAACGCACACACACACACTAATATCCACCAGTAATATATTATTGTGTATGTGTTACTCGTAGCCAACATAAATACAGTTATGTGCTTGAACATGTTGACAAAGCAACCATTGGTGGTTGATGGATGACCGTGTGTGCCATGCTAATTTTTAGCACACATAAAAGGATGCTGTTATTTCCAGACCTGGGGTCACTGGGTAAATGCGGACCCATCAGTCTGCGACTATATCACTCAATCTTGATGCATGAGCAAAGAGGTACAAATTCAACGTGCTGCGGCCTTCTGGAGGGCACTGCACTCAACAGGACGCCATTTGGGCTAATTCCTGCATGGGGTTCAGACAATAGGCCACTATAGCACATGGAGTAATTACGTTGTGTCCACACATCTGGAGTTAAGCTTCCAGTGGAAGTCAATACACTTAAAAAAAAAATACAGGCAAGCCGATTTAGATGTGTAAAATCTAGTATGTGTGGACGGAACAAGTGAAGGGCGCACCCAAGTGAGTATTGCATGCATGTATGTATATGTGTGTGGCGGTGGGGAGGGGGGGACTTCAAACGTAGATGCTGATGAATTTATGCCAACTCTTGACCCTCGCATGTCATCTGCTCAAAGTTAATCACTGCTCTTGGAACAAGGAGAAAAGATCCTGTTTGAGCATCGAGCTCAAACAGGATTACATTTCCTACGTACAGCATCCCTCAAATCTCTAGCTTGCCTTCTATTTTCCCTCCACACTTATAGGCTCTCCTCTCTAGTTACAGCCATCTTGCTTCTATTTGACGACGTTATAGTCCCACTTTCCATAGCAATCCTATCTGCGTCATTTTGACAAACGCAGGCAGAGAGCTGTGCCATGTGGGGGTGGGGGGGGGGGTTAGATTTTGGTTGCATCTGGATTTTATAGCAGTTCAATTTTCTGTGCCGGTGCGTGACTCAGATTAGATGTGATGAGCCAGGCTGGCTAGCATGGAGTCAATGTGAATGTCAAATCTAGACTGATATTGGTATTGATCCGTATAGGTTGAGACAGTTGCTGAGCATTAGCTGCAACGCGCAGGGAGAAGGACTCTGGATTGGAACATTAGGGGAGGGGATTAGCCACGACTGCAGTTATCATCTCACCAATGTGGTTAGTTCTGTCTCTCTGTTTGCACTCTTGTATTTCCGTCCACGGCAGCCTTGCTTTACCTTGTGCATGCAATTTCATGTGCAACTCACCAAAAGTAGAAATATTTATAACTTTATTGATAGTTTACTTGTACAAGATGTACATTCATATTTTGTGAATGAAAAGGGGATAAACAAACTCTACGATGACTCATGATTCGGCATGCTTGCATATGAAATGATAGTCATTTTTATGGGTACAACAAATTGCATGGATTATTGATCAGTTCAGTCATCCCTGAAATGTCTGTAAACTCGGAGGCGCTACATTATTTTAGGCAAACAATGCACTACAGCCACACCTCCTAATTCCAATTTAACACTTGGAAAACGTACAAAAATAAATGCAAAGCCATGTAAAAAAAAATGTACACTTGAGTTCAACTATTTCATCTTTCATAAACTTTCAGACAAAAGAATAAATAAAACACCAATATGTTTAATTTAAAATGGAGACATAGATAAACAATTCCTCATGAAAGTCTGCTAACGGAAAATGTTTTCGGAGACTGTTAGAGGCATCGAGATCTCAGCCAGATCGACATGTTGATCACAGCTCTGACTGCAGTGCTGTCAAAGTAAGTTCCCAAACAATTCAAATCCTCTGATCTAGTCTAGGAAGAATTTGCAAAATAGACAAAATTATTGAAAAATGAACGGTGAAATACCACATGCAGAGTCCAGCAAAATCAATTCATCTTTGTAAAGAACGGTTTGGTTTGGCTTAAAATGCTGCTTTTAGGATTTCTTTTTTTTTAATTAGAAACACTTTCATTATCCAAAAGTAAATGGATTCCTCAGATGTGAGTAGCGAAAAGATTTCTTTTAGAACCCGACCCTAATTTCTGCACCATCTAAAAGTGTGCTCATGTTTTCCTCAACAAGTGACCTGATGTATACAAAACCGCCGGAATACACAGGAGGAATTACGCGGGATATGGCACCTAGTAACGACCGACTCTTGTCGAATCAATAAAATATACACTGCCGTAAGAAATACTGTGTCTGGCAAACAAAGTCAAAACTCCAACAGTGCATGAAAAACAACAAATGAATCATTGGGTCTCTTTATTCTTGAGGATTAACTGCTAGCTGTTTTTTATTTTTTATTTTTTTGCTATTTACAGTATTGCACTTAAACTGCACACCATTGCATTTCAGTTTGACTGACGCTTTCTTCTTATTTTCAGAATTACAAAAAGAAGAAGAAAAAAAAAAGAAACATGTTTATTACCCTTTATCCAAGATATCCTTTTTGCTCATCACGTGACAATATCAAATCGTACTAAAGTAGTATCTGCTTGTAGTGCCATTTGTAAACACCCACATACGAGAGCTGAAGTGCAAAGGCCATCTTCACTTCTTTACCCAGGGCACGACACAATAAACAGAGCGTAATAAAGACGCAGAGAAGGAGCACGCTGTGAGGAGAGATGCACGCCAAGCCTCGCTGACATGCCCAGCGACACGGAGAACGTCGAAAGGAAAATGAGCTGTTGCTTTTGTTACAGCATGAGTCCATAAGAGGAAGGGTGTCAAACCATGACGGAGACCAATCGCCTCGTAAGCGGAGGGATTTGTGGGCAGGTTGAATGATGGTGTCTAAAAAGAGTTGCTGTGTGTGTCAGGCATGGCGGCCAGTTCCAGAATGATCCTCCGTTAGAGCTCATGCACTTGGCAGCAGAAGGGAACACAGTGGTTGGAGACAAATATGGCCCTTTTAATGGTTTTTCTTTCTTTTTTTTTATCTTCATTTTTATAGGGAGGGTGGGGCTCGGGGGGGTTGTAAAGGTGAGAGCCATTCCAATGCCTCTGTGAGGTGGCGTTTTGGGCTCGTTTCACCCCCATGCTCAACTCTCTGCATGGTCAACATGGCGGCAGCCAGCGCCAGTGAGGCTCTACTTAGCTGCCTGTCAGTTTGCTCTGTTCTAAATCTTCTGGTCTGACGGGCCCCGGCTCGGCCCTCAGACAGACATCCACATGTGTTTGTACGGTCCTTGGGATGAGATCTGTGCCTGGAGTGGACTGAGCCACTGGCCCCGCAGAAGTCCTGCCTGTTGGGGCGAAAAGTAGAAGGTGATTTCATTGGTATTTAATTACCGTTCTCTACAAGTGGTTTGTTTTGGCAGCTGGTTTTGTGACAATTTTCCCGCTCCCTCCTTCTTTTCTTATTTTCTTCCTCCTCTGTTCTCCCCCTCTCTCTCACACACACACTCTTCTCCACCCTCTCTGTACGCGTTCCTCTCTTTCATTCTCTCTCAGTGTTTTTGTTTAGTTTAGTTTTAGCTGTGAATGTCACGGCCCTTTCACAGGCTCAGTCTTGTGCGAGAGGCGCTTATGGGCATCAGGCGAGCGGCGAGGCAGCCCGGTGGGGTCAGAGTCCCAGAGCCTCGGCGTGTTTTCTTGCCTTGAGTCGCAGGTCGGCAATGCTGGAGTTCTTGCTGTTGCTTTTGGCAGCTGCTGCCACCGCGGCCGCTGCAGAGGCAGAGTCTGCTAGCGATGCGATTGGTAGTCCGAAGGGAGGGGGTGGGAACATCAAGTAGGGGGCATGAGCAGCCAGGTGAGGATGGAGGTGAGGGTGGGAATGGGCGACTCCATCCAACTGGAGCTGAGCTTGAACCTGCAGAACAGCAAAGAGCAAAGTTTGTCAGCATGGATGCCGCAGGCGATGTGTGTGTGTGTGTGTGTGTGTGTGTGTGTGGAGGGTTTAGGATTTACGTTTCACACTCTGACACTATTAAACCCCTCTTCAGGTTTTGCCCCCTCAGAGCTGTTGCTTACAGTTTGTTTTCTAAGAAAATAGTTCAGGACTGCACTCTGCACTTCAGCCCTTTTTTCTTGTCAGCTATTCTAAAAGTTAATGAATCATACATTGCTCTCAGACACCACATCCAATTTAATCATCTCGAATCAAAGTCTTTCTAAGACCTAGAACAGATTTGTTTAATTCAGAGTGAGGACTCCGTTATACCCTTGGAAATATGCAGTCTTGTTATCCTGATTATGTATTCAATTGCATAAATAAACAATTTTGCACTAAAAAGATATTCACATATTTGGAGTTATAAATATTTATCCAGACATATTCCTGAGTCAAGGGAAAAAGAAACCATAAGGAGCATAGAATATCAGTTTTCACATTCTTGGCAATTATTTTATAAGAAGTAGATGAAAATTAAGCCTCCGTTCACTTCAGAAGCATCGAGCTGAGCCTGTTGCCATCGTTCATGTGTTTCAAACGCTGCAGGAAGAAGTGCTAAAACGAAACTATTTCATGCTTTCTTCTCCAACCAAAATAGAATGATTTAAAGTCAAAGTTTTAACTTGACGAAATATTACTTTTTACTTTCTCACCTCTCATATCCACTGAAAATACTGAAAGTGATTTGTGTTAATGTTGATAAAAGAAAGGGAAAATTAATTTGAACCATAATTTGTAGTGCTCATGCAAAAAAGTTCTTTTTTTTTAATGCTTCTACAGATGGTGACTGTGTTTGTATGTTCTGTTTAAACTCACACACTCATATGTTGCATCGCTTTTTTGTTAAATAAATCTGTTTTTCCTTTATGTGCCAGTTGATACAGAAGACTAGATGAGGTGAATCACGTGACACGAAGGTTCCGGGCTACATTCAACCCTCAAACCTTGCGGTTAAAGTCTTGCACCAAACGAAACATCTAACCGATCTGTTGTTTTAAATGTTGCGTTGTAAAATCCATCTGTGATGCTGCCCACTGCTTATTTCAACCTCAAACAGCAAGCCTTTCTCAAAATGCAGGCCTCAAGCATCCAACCCTGCCAGTGTAGCTCAATGCCAATATCCATCAGAGCCCACTCTATTCCCTGCTTTCATCATCTCTTTTATGTGCTTGCGCCTGCCTCACTGTTGGTTTAATTAGGGCGCTGCTTTTCACGAGGGTCAAGCAGACAACACAGTGGTCAGGATTAAAAAGCAGATAACAGCAGATCAAATGTCTGTCCACCTCCCCTCTGCCTGGATGCCTGGACAGTCCTCACAGTCAGGAGGTGAGACAGCACTGAGTTTAGAGCTGCTCCATCCCCCTCCAACCCACACACACACACACAGACTGTCTCTCATCACTTTCATCCAATAGCTGCACATGACCTATAGATTCATGTCAGTGTGCAAATATAGAACACCTATTATGACTCTCATTCTGCCACAACACAGACACACACACACACACACATACACACACAAAGCTGCACACGTTGACCTGTAGAGTCCTCTGTTTCCACACAAGATACTGAGTTGGGTTTTTTTTATATATATGTGCATTTATTAATTTGTCCTGATGTAGAGTTCTATCATGTAATCATATTAAATCGTAATTTTTGAAAGCATTATCAGCGCCTGCTTATAAAGAACATGGCCTACCTGTTGGAAGGGCATCCGGAGGGCTCCCATGTTGACGTAGGGCGCTACTCTGCATGCATCAAGGTGACTGCCGCTGCCCAGAATAACACCTGGAGAGAAGGGAAAGATGTCTGTCAGACAGCCAGACAGTTGTTGTTATGTGAGATAGGGAGGTCACAGTTTTTCCACATGCAGATAAAAATAGTGTCAAATTGTTAAACCAAAATAACTCAAGCAAAATTTTTGAGATAATTCAAAATGTTATAAAAAGCCGACATTTACCTTTGTGCATCTGATTTTCTTGTTTTCGACATTTTGCTCTTCTGTTCTGAAACCAGACCTATAAAAGAAAAAGCAAATGGTTGATGAGAACATATCATAATTATAAGAAGAAGAAAAATAATAATAATAAAAGACAAGCTAACACTGAAGCTGATACTAACATTTTATACTTTTTTATTCATATGTCATTCGATTATAGTACAATGGACAAACCATTTATTTCTAAACAGTGACAACAAATATTTTAGCAAATAAAACCTACTTAGTTGTATAAATTGTTGTAGGACTAATAAAAATAAAGGTGCATTAGTTATATGAAATAAATAAAACACAAGTGCAATTTAAAAAAAGGATGCCAGTCGAAATAACACACCAGAGACAATCCTGAAATTAAACCACAGCTCGGTATAAGCGTGATAATTAAATGCTTGGAGGAACGTGGTGCCACAATAATAAAGTACCGCAGCATTAAACCAAAACCTCACAGACCGCGACGGAATGCTGCAAGAATGCCGGAATACTCCGCCGTCGAAGTTGTGACTCCTCGTTGGGGCTGCAGGCCTTTTGTTAATCGCCTAATGATCTTGGTGAATAATATTATCTCCCCCCCCCCCCTTTCGACCCCGCAACGATTATCATTTACAGATGCGCAATTAGGGGATTGGTCGCGGAGCACAAAGTCCGCAGACTGATGATGATGATGGTGATGATGATTCAAGGTGCCGTGGAACCATTCTGAGCAGCGTGGAAAGGCGGACAACGTTGTGTCGATGGGACAGCAATTACAGGGCAGTCGATAAATGTGTATTAGTGACGAGACTAACGGCAGGAGAGAAAGGGGACTGGGGAAATGTATTATTATTATTATTATTATTATTATTATTATTATCATGATTATTATTAGTTAGTGTTAGTAGTAGTAGTATGAAAGAAAATAGTAACATTATATAAGAATATATAGGCACATTATTTTCGTAATATAACATTTACATTTTTGAAACAATCAATTATTATTCTTATTATTCTTATTATTGTTATTATTATTATTGTTATTGTTGTTGTTGTTGTTGTTGTTATTACACGAGCACACGCTGTAAATTGTCCTGAATGTACAGGCGGTAAATGATGATGGAAAAAGTGCTGGTGAGAATCCCAGGTGATTTTAGATGCACAGAAATCCCTCAGATAAATCAAGGCTAATATTAGATGGGCCCGAGATCAATTCCAATTACGCGCCAGTATGTTAAGCAAAGTGAACTACACTGGTTCAGACAGTTATTTCTTCATTAAGGGCCACTCAATGATGCGCTTCACAAATACCCTAATCTCATTTCCTTTTTGATTTTTTAATAGAGACAGTGAATAATGACATTTAATTTAGCAGCGCGCCAGAAACCCAGAGATATTAGTCCTAACCGGATTACTGCCTGCTCCTCACCAAGCTCTCATAACTTTCAATTAGATTCATTGACAGCTGCTCGGAGCGCTGGTTCACAGCCTGCAACAGCCCTCCTGCAATTCACGCTCACTAAATCTGGAGAAAACATGTTCCTAAAAAAAAAAGACGCCTAAAAAGAGGCCCGAAGAAGAAGAGCCTATAAACATGCGTCGTTTTCCGAGGAGGAACAATCAGCGCGCTCTGCGCGTTCACTGTCTGATCACAGGAACATGCGCACCAGCGGCCATACTTACGCCATCATTCATTTTAATGCGCAGGCTATAAACTTTATTAGTGGTGGTTGTAATATACTATTGTAAACAATGTCTGTCAATTTTCAGATCAAAATGGTACAGTTGGTGGCTTTTAAACCTCTATGAAGGCTCTTATTCATCCGATTAGATGGCCGAACAGCGGCAGAGTTGGGCCAGAATTGAGTTATTTCTAATCTGCTTTTATGGGGACACTGCATCAAGACAATGGCAGATATTACAAAGAAAATGATGAGAGATACGAGCTGACATAACAGCGCGTCCCCTGAAGCAGCCATTCAGGCTCTTCATTCATTTTAATCATTGGTTGGGATTGTTTTATTTATGTTATTGGAGGGGTTCGTAGGGGTACAGGGGTGGAAGGAGAAGAGTCTATAGTTTCTACAGGCACGATCAGGACGTCATTTTTATCCAAACGTGGATAACAAAAACACCGCGTTTAAAAGATGATACTTGTCTTTAATTTTATATGCATTTATTCCCGATTACCACAGAAGACACGCGCCGCGTTCTGAAATATTGGATCTAAATTCGAATTAATCTGGACGAAATAATTTTATAGGAGACTGATGAGTTTTTTTTACTTTCGGTCCAGAGCAGACAAAAATCATCTCTTTGTGTCTGACCAGAAGCGGGAGGAAAGGCTCGGGTTTAAGCATGACTTGTGGCTCACGCAGTGTTTTCCCTTGAAATTATTTTGATCTTAAACCCTGCAAGCTGCAACCAAAACAAAAACTCGATCTTAATGTCGCGCCAGAACACAATGTTGCAGTTTCCCTGCAGCCGCTCGAACGATCAGAGCTGAGATATCCTGACAGAACCTGAACACACCAGTCTGCTCACCTGCACCCTGGCCTCGGACAGCCCCAGCCGCTGGCTCAGCTCCTCTCTCATGAACGCGTCCGGGTAGTGCGTCTCGTCGAAGAGCCGCTCCAGCTCGTTGAGCTGCTCCAGGGTGAAGTTCGTGCGACTCCTCCGCTGCTTCAGTTTGCTCTGTGCGTCCTCGTCCTCCGACTTCACGTCCTCCTTTTTCTCCTTGCACTCGTATATCCCTGTTGGGCGGCCCATGGTTTTTTTTGGGGGGGGGGGGGGGGGGGGAGAATATGTGTTCAAATTCTGGGTTTTACATCTTTACCATCTCTCTAACTCTTTACTAACACACACACGCACACACCACACACGCACGCTGCTGCTGCCCCCCCTCTGCTTTACACTGGTCCCTGTCAGGGGCCTCATGTCTGGACGTTCGGCCGCAACACACAGATATGTGCATGGCTACATGCGCTTCAGGCCTCCATGAGTCCGTGTGTGATGGCAGTTTAAAAAGGAACCCGGTTAAATATGCTTTAAAGAGCAGAGATTCAGATTCAGGCGCCTCCGATAAACACGCAGAGGTGATTTCAGGCTGTAAATAAAAAGGTCTTGACATTCCATAAATGTCTGTATTCCACGCCGTTTGCGCTGCAACGCTGCCAGCGTGCGTGGAGGCTCCTCTGCACGTCCCTCTGGTGATGAATGAATATGGTGATCATTGTTTGATTATTAATAACAAGCCTGGCAGCCGCAGCTTTATGAGGTGAGCATGTCGTTTTACACCCGTGAAAGCCGTTTAGATTTTACGTTTAAAATAATGCAAAATGTGTGTTTAGACCCAGACGCGCAGAGAGAACACGTTCTTCTGCAAAATACTACCTGAATGCAATGAGCAAATACTGCAGAATAAAGCGGAGCAACGGGGATCATTGCGTCCTACTACAGGATAAATATAGAAACAAGCTCGAATTACTCTGTAAATGTCTCAAACTTCCACGGCGCAGTGTGACTGCTGAGTGAAACGAGGCCTCTTCTGCTGTTCGGCTGCGCGTTTTAACCGTTTCATAAATGACAAGATATTTAAAGGAGGCATTCTGTGATTGTTTGCTTGCAGTTTTCTAGTCGAGACAAATTTAACAACTCAAAATGTGACTCTGGGGCGCGTCATAGTACCGGAGTATGAAGAACTCGCAGGCGATAGAATTATAAAGGCGCATCAGCGGAGGTACCGCAGCTAAACATTTAAATAACGTCAAATATAATCTATAATGTCGCTAAAATAAATAAAATAACTGGCAGTGGAGAAGACTTCCATATTCTGTCAGGCTTCAGTTATTTTTGTTGGTAAATACTTTTGGATTTACAAAATATTAAATTACCATTAAAACGAGGTCAATATAAAATTGTATTATATAAAAAAAATGCAATTACTGCATTTTGATTGGCCGAGGAGTTAAAACAATCATCAAATAGTTAAAACGACTGCAGGACGAAGGGCCCGCCTCCTGCTGTGTGAAATAACCCATGTAAAAACAGAATATTGTTTTAACTCTGCACATTTTCCTGAACTAAAAAAAAAACATGCTCCTCTGTGATAATAAAACTCTTTTTGCGCGGATAAAGAAAACATTTGAACTTGAGAAATGTCCCGATGCAAACCGGAGTATTCACTGAGAACAACACGGAGCCCTTAATTCTTACCCTCGGAGGCTCTGGAGGCGTTAAAGTCCTTCAGTTTGTCCTTCTCCAGCTCGACGTGCTCCTTGAACAGATGCACCGGGCAGTGGCTGCCCTCCGTTATGTCCTGCAGGTTGGTCTCCGGGCTGCCCAGCTCCCTCGCCCGCGTCAACCCGCTCTCCAAAACTTCCCTGTACGTGATACTCTCTTTGCTCGTCTCCTTGGGTTTCTGATCGAAAGATTTCGA